>NC_079195.1:222420857-222685857 GCF_029499605.1 Hyla sarda
CTGTACTACTCTTTACCTGTACCAGGGTTAGCTGCTCCTTTGGACACCAGGTGAAGCGGCTCCATTTTACTTTTTTGGGACACTCTGTGTACTAGATTTCGCCTATTCATTGTCCTAGCACAGTATTTCCCAATCAGTGTGCATCCAGCTCTAGCAAAACTACAACTCCCAGTATGCCCGGACCGCCGAAAGCTGTATTCATTCCTTGTCTGCTCTTCTGTGCTGTGCATAAGATTCAGTCATCCAGGCAGAGCCAAGTACAAAAGTTCTACTAGATTCCACCTATTAATTGTTCGAGCACAGTGTTTTCGAACCAGGGTGCCTCCAGCTGTTGCAAAACTCCAACTCCTAGTATGCCCCGACAGCTAAAGCTGTATTCATTCCCTGTCTGCTCCTCTGTGCTGTGCATAAGCTGCTGTCATCCAGGCAGGGTTATTTAGTATGAGAGTCCAATTCGTTGCCCTAGCAATGTGTTTCCCAAACAGGTTGACTCCAGCTGTTGCAAAACTACAACTCCCAGTCGTTGGCTGTCCGGGCATGCTGAGAGATGTAGTTTTGCTACAGCTGCAGGCACATTGGCTGCTTAACACTGGTCTAGAGGAAGGTAAAAAAAAAAAAACCCTATGATGCTGATGCCAATTGCCCCATATCAGTATGGCAATAATGCATCCAGACCCCATTGCATACCTTTTTTTTTTACTGGTATCTCAATGTTGTACCGGCAGTGTATCCTTAAAACTTGATGTGAACGGGGCCCTAGAACGTAATCCTTTCTTAAAAATAATAATAAATAAATTAAATAATAATAATAATTAAAAAATGTAAAAATAATAATAATAATAATAATAATAATAATAATAATAATAATAAAAAAAAAATAAAAATAAAAATATATATATATATATATATATATATATATATATATATATATATAAACGGGATGAGTATTTAACTCAGGGAGAGTTCACCAAAGGCCACTAAGTTCACCAAAGGCCACTAAGCACTCCGCAGGCATTCTGGGTAGGGGAATATGCAAATCAGCTCATTACATCACCTTTTCAGGCGATGTTCCCTGGTATCAGCTTAGCTCCAGTTACGGAATATAAAAAGCTAATCGGGATTAATGACAAGCCAGAACTCTCTCTCCAGAAGGAAAAGGTGATGTAATGAGCTGATTTGCATATTCCCATATATATATATATATATATATATATATATATATATATATATATACATACACATATACATATACATATATCTATAAAAAAAAATTGGGGAAAAAAAAAAGAGGCTGCCAAGAAGAAGGCTTGTGTCTGCCCCAATTATGACAATAAAGCGTGTGTTTGAGTTATTTTGGGCACACAACACGTAGGCCCCTTTATCAATCTCTGCTTTAGTCTGGAGTAAAACGCGTGGGTCTCTCTATCCGCAACCATATAAGTGTTCCCATTCCTGTTCAGACCTGCTCAGGAGCACATTACAGTCTTCCAATTGAGATAACCGCAGAGCCGACCCCGGAATCAGTATACGTAATAACTGTAGGTATTGATTCTAAGCTCAGGTAAACTTGGAGTCCTCTGAAGCACGTACGCAGCTCCGCGCCCTACACGTTTTGCCCCCAGGGCCCTTTGTTACAACATACCATCCCGGATGACTGCGCTCAGGGCACGGTTATCTCTTACGCAGTGAGCTGGATAAGACTATACACAACTCACACTATTGTGCTGGTTTATACACAACGTGGAACAGATAACTAGCTACAAAAGTCACTTCAATGTTTGCTAGGAGTCATTTATTAAACTCTGTGGGGAGGGGGGGGGGCAGGGGTCACATGGTGCAGAACGGTGCACTATAGCGCAGCAGCTTTTAGCACAACTACTACTCCCAGCATGAAAGATTTTATCCCAAGACTACAATTTTTTTTTATCTATACACAGGTGTTAAGCACGAGTGCCGCCATTACATTTATTTGCAAAGATTCACACTAGGGCACATGGACCTCCCATTCTTGTGATCGGTGGGGACCCCCAGTTGATTGATACTGTTTGTAGGTGATAAGCTATAATCTTGGGATTACCCAACAAAGCACAACCTTCTAGGTCAGTGTTTCCCAACCGGTGTGTCTCCAGGTGTTGCAAAACTACAACTCCCAGCATGCCTGTACAGCAAAAGCTGTAATCATTTCCTGTCTGCTCCTCTGCGCTGTTCATAAGCTGCTGTTATCCAGGCAGAGCCGGTGTTATTTAGTATGAGAATTTTACTAGATTGCTTCTATTCGTTGTCCTACCGCAGTGTTCCCAACCAGTGTGCCTCCAGCTGTTGCGAAACTACAATGTCCAGCATGCCTGTACAGCCAAAGCTGTATTCATTTCCTGTCTGCTCCTCTGTGCATAAGCTGCTGTTATCCAGGCAGAGCCAGTGTTATTTAGTATGAGAGTTTTACTAGATTGCTTCTATTTGTTGTCCTACCGCAGTGTTCCCAATCGGTGTGCCCCCAGCTGTTGCAAAGCTACAAATCCCAGCATGCCTGTACAGCCAAAGCTGTATTTATTTCCTGTCTGCTCCTCTGCGCTGTGCATAAGCTGCTGTTATCCAGGCAGAGCCAGTGTTATTTAGTATAAAAATTTTACTAGATTGCTTCTATTCGTTGTCCTACCACAGTGTTCCCAAGCGGTGTGCCACCAGCTGTTGCAAAACTACAACTCCCAGCATGTCTGTACAGCCAAAGCTGTATTAGTTTCCTGTCTGCTCTTCTGCCCTGTGCATAAGCTGCTGTTATCCAGGAAGAGCCAGTGTTATTTAGTATGAGAGTTTTACTAGATTGCTTCTATTCGTTGTCCTACCACAGCGTTCCCAACTGGGCTGACTCCAGCTGTTGCAAAACTACAACTCCTAGCATGCCTGTACAACCAAAGCTGTATTCATTTCAATTCTGCTCCCCTGCGCTGTGCATAAGCAGCTGTCATCCAGGCAGAGCCAGGGTTATTTAGTATGAGAATTTTACTAGATTGCTTCTATTCGTTGTCCTACCACAGTGTTCCCAAGCGGTGTGCCACCAGCTGTTGCAAAACTACAACTCCCAGCATGTCTGTACAGCCAAAGCTGTATTAGTTTCCTGTCTGCTCCCCTGCGCTGTGCATAAGCAGCTGTCATCCAGGCAGAGCCAGGGTTATTTAGTATGAGAATTTTACTAGATTGCTTCTATTCGTTGTCCTACCACAGTATTCCCAACTGGGGTGACTCCAGCTGTTGCAAAACTACAACTCCCAGCATTCCTGTACAGCCAAAGCTGTATTCATTTCAATTCTGCTCCTCTTCGGTCTGCATAAGCTGCTGTCATCCAGGCTGAGCCAGGGCTATTTAGAATGAAGGTTTTACTAGATTGCTCCTATTCCTTGTCCTAGCACAGTGTTTCCTAACTCGTGTGCCTCCAGCTATTGCAAAACTACAACTTCCAGCATGCCCGTACAACCAAAGCTGTATTTCATCACTGCCTGCTCCTCTGCGCTGTGCGGGCAGAGCCAGGGTTACTTATGAGAGTTTTACTAGATTAATTCTATTTGTGTCCTAGCAAAGTGTTTCCCAACCAGGGTGCCTCCAGCTGTTGCCCTACGGGCATGCTGGGAGTTGTAGTTTTTGCAACAGCTGGAGGCACGCTGCTTGGGAAACCATGCTCTCGATTCACTATAGATGAACTGTTATAATATCTTTTCCTTACAGGACCTCGGCCTACATAAACAACGCTGCTCGGGGTCACTTTAGGACATTCATTTAGTGAAATGTTCCTTCCAAATGTGAAAAAAAATCCCTTTAAACGAATGGTACGTGCAAAGAGACGACAGGATGATCTTCCTAATATATGACCCTCAGATGGGTCCAAATCCTTTTTTGTTTTCGGTCGTAAAAGAATTAGAAGAGACTTTGTGTCATGGGAGCTGCCGAAATAGAGAATAGAGGTGGAATCCTGTCAGAAGGTTTGTGCATTATATACAAGGCTGCGACCACTAAATAGAAGTCGTTTCTAACGAATCCTACCTACTTAAAGGGGTATTCCAGGAAAAAATTTTTTTTTTTTTTATATAAACTAGCTCCAGAAAGTTAAACAGATTTGTAAATGACTTCTATTAAAAAATCTTAATTCTTCCAATAATTATCAGCTGCTGAAGTTGAGTTGTTCTTTTCTGTCTGGTAACAGTGCTCTCTGCTGACATCTCTGCTTGTCTCGGGAACTGCACAGAGTAGAAAAGGTTTCTATGGGGATTTGCTTCTAATCTGGACAGTTGCCGAGACAGGTGTCATCAGAGAGCACGTAAACAGAAAAGAACAACTCAACTTCAGCAGCTCATAAGTACTGAAAGGATTAAGATTTTTTAATAGAAGTAATTTACAAATCTGTTTAACTTTCTGGAGCTAGTTGATTATATATTTACACACACATTTTCCCCTGGAATACCCCTTTAATTTAAGGTATTGTTCTATCCACAGGATAGATTGTCTCATTGAGGGGGGTCACGTTTTCACGTTCGGGGCCCAGCTACTCACCAATCCGCTTAGCACTACGGCCCCCTTCTTTGGAGACAAACAGGAGTGACGGCCTGTTCAGCCAATCAGTGGCGGGACAAGACGGGACCCTATCGCAGCGGTGATTGGCTGATCGGGCATGCTGGGAGTTGTAGTTTTGCAACATCTGGAGGTCCGCAGGTTGAAGACCACTGCCCCTTTCTTCTCTCTTACTTGCTTCTTAAAATTTTTTTCTAATTACCAACCTTATATCTGCTCTTTCTATCGTCTTTTCCCGTCTCTTCTTTCTCTGTTCTGACCCTTTTCCTTTATATCTCTCCTTCTCAATCACCTTATTACCATTATACCCATCCAAAACCTGCCCAGAGGAAAAGTTGCCCAGTTGCCCATAGCAACCAATCAGATGGCTTCTTTCATTTTTAACAAGGCCTCTGCAAAATGAAAGAAGCGATCTGATTGGTTGCTATGGGCAACTGGGCAACTTTTCCTTTGCACAGGTTTTGATAAATCTCCCCCTATATTTGTAATGACGAATATTCGTGTTTCTTTTTTTTAGTTTTCACATGCAAATTTTTATGCACATTTTTCATGCGAATAGGGGTCTATCACAGGGGTCTGTTTTTTTTGTTTTTTTTCACGTGCAAATTTTTATGCAATAGTGTTGAGCACGAATATTCGTAATGCGAATTTTTATCGCGAATTTCGGCACTTTGCGATTTTGCGAATATTTAGAATATCGCGCTATATATTCGTAATGATGAATATTCGTATTTTTGTTTTCACATGCAAATTTTTATGCATGTGATAGACCCATGTCTATCGCATGGGTCTATCACGTGGGTCTATCATGAGGGTTTTTATTTTTTTTTTTTCAATATATTGACAATAATTCGTCCTGTGTTCGCAAAATTCGCATATTTGCTATATCCATTCACTTTTTTTCCATGCAAATTTTCGCATAAAAATTTGCATGGAAAAAAGTGAATGGACATAGCGAATTTTGCGAACACAGGACGAATAATTGTCAATATATTCGCAAAATATCGCGAATTCGAATATGGCCCCTGCTGCTCATCCCTACATTTTGACCTGGAGAAGCGGTCACCTTGTTTATTCATTTCTTAGTAAATGCGCACCTCTGTTTCCATGCATTTCTGAAGAGCATTTACATAAATCGTCTCTTGTTCTGGAGGACCAGTCCTATGCTGCCTAAGGCTGGGTTCACACTACGTTTTTGCCATACTGTTTTCAATCCGATTTTCTAACAAAAACTGTATCGCAAAAAAACGGATGGAACAGTATGGAAAAAGTAAACCGTATGCGTTTTTAAACAGTATACTGTTTTTAAAAGTGCATACAGTTCCGTCAGTTTTTATAGAAAAAAAACCCATACGTTTTTGAAAATTTTGACCATTTTTAATGGGAGGGGTCTTGGGTGGGGACTTTAGGATTCAAATGCGCATGTGCAAAGTAAAAACGTATACGTGTGTCCCGTATGGGACCGTATACATGTGCGTTTCCCATTGACGTCCATGTTAAAAAAAAATGTATGCGGTTGCAGTACGGTTTTTAAACCGGAGACAAAATCGTGGTCAACCACGGTTTTGACTCTGGTTTAAAAACCATACTGCAACCGCATACGCTTTTGTTTTTTTAACCGCCCAGAGGAGCAGACAGGGAATGAAAACAGCTTTGGAACAGCAGAAGGCACACTGGTTGGGAAACACTGTGCTTAGGCAACAAATACGAGCAATCTAATAAAACTCTCATACTCACTGGTTGGGAACCATAATCTAGACTATAACATAGTATTTCTCTAAATGGCAACAATGTATCCTTTGCAGACAAACAGGTGGTGCTACATTGTTATAGACAATACAACAGCGCACAAGCCGGGTGTCACTCAGCGCCCAGCCCCTCTGCATTGTCTGAAGATAAGGTTAGGGACACACAGACAAAATCCGAGCCGCGATTGTTGTGACCAAATGTCAAGTGCGTGTCAGTGGCGCGACCTTTAAGGTGCGGGTGCGATTATGTAATTCATGCAAATTGTGTATATATATATATATATATATATATATATATATATATATATATACACACATTAGTGAAAACACCAATGACAATAAAGGAGGTGAAGGGCACAGCTGCCAGACACATGTGTCTATAGGAAAACAACATGACAAGTGTGTGTGGTGTCTGCGAAGTTATGAGCCCCAAATACTGAACAATCACAACTGATACTATTGTTTATCTCTGCACTGCATTGTGGGACACGTATCTTTATTAGGGCGCGTTCACACTGAGGAATGGGAGAGGAATCCACGTGTAAAAATTTAGTCTCAGAACTTATGTTTTTTTTCCGCACAAATTTTGCACGAAATTTGTGCGGAAATCGCGCGGAATTAAAGCTGAATTTCGTGCAGATTTTCCGCATGGAATATAGGAGGAAACTGTTTTTTTTGCTGGACTACAACCACCAATTGGAATTTCCCTTTTTATTGAAATTTTTTCATGCAGAATTTCAGAGCGAATTCCGTGCGAATTTTGCGCAAATTCAGCGCGGAAACTATTTAAAGCGGAATTTTTTTTTTTTTACCATTGACTTCAATGGACTTCTGCTCGCGTATTCCGCAAGAAGAATGAACATGTTCTTTCTTCTAGCAGAACGGAATTCTGTGAGCGGAATTTACGCAGTGTGAACAGCGCAGAGTAAAATACATTGAAGCCAATGGCAAAGCAGATTATTTCTAAGCGGAGAATTCAAGAGGAATTCCTCTTGAATTACTCAGTGTGGACGCGCCCTTACAGTACACGTCTATATGCTACATGTGTTCGGCTGTGTTCACATGGGTTGGATTGGACCCGGATTTTGTCACGGATTACGCATCAAAATCTGCGTCAAATCCAATGCAAATGAATGGGGTTTCCGCAACCTCATTCACATGTGTAAGAAATATGGGGTCAGGGAGAGATCTGATGTCCACTGACCCAGAACTGACCACTTCCTCTGACACATGTCATCACTATTTCTGTGGGTCAGACTGGTGATCACATGACCCAGTTCCAGTCAGTAAGTGTATGGATGCAGCTGTGCTGAAATAAAACAGATGACGCTGTAGGACTAGTGATGCAGAGTGTGCACAATATGGGGAATAAACTTCCTTAAAGGGGTACTCCGGTGCAAAACTTTTTTTTATGAACTGGTGCCAGAAAGTTAAACAGATTTGTAAATTACTTATATTTAAAAATCTTAATCCTTTCAGTACTTATTAGCGACTGTATGCTACATAGGAAATTCTATACTTTTTTCAATTTCTTTTTTGTCTTGTCCACAGTGCTCTCTTCTGACACCTCTGTCCATGTCAGGAATTGTCCAGAGAAGCATAGGTTTGCTATGAGGATTTTCTCCTGCTCTGGACAGTTCCTGAGACGGGCGTCAGGTGTCAGTAGAGAGCACTGTGGACAAGACAAAAAAAAATAAATAAATAATAGAATTTCCTCTGTTGCATACAGCTGCTAATAAGTACTGAAAGGATTAAGGTTTCCAAATAGAAGTAATTTACAAATCTGTTTAACTTTCTGGCACCAGTTGATAAAAAAAAAAAAATAAATAAATAATAATAATAATAATATATATATAAATGTTTTCCACCAGAATACCCCTTTAATGCAGCTCTGGATGTTTTTTTTGCAAATTTAAAAAAGGAGAACAAATAAAAATAAAAATAAATTTTCAATCAACTGGTGCCAAAAAATGTATACAGATTTGTAAATTATTTCTATTTAAAAATCTTAATCCTTTCAGTACTTATCGGCTGCTGTATGCTTCAGAGGAAGTTGTGTAGTTTTTCCCAGTCTGACCACAGTGCTCTCTGCTGACACCTCTGTCCATGTCAGGAACTGTCCAGAGTAAGAAAGGTTTGTTATGGAGATTGTGACGGTTCCTGACACAGACAGAGGTGTCAGCAGAGAGCACTTTGGCCAAACTGGAAAGAACTACATAACTTCCTGTGGTGCATACAGCAGCTAAGTACTGGAAGGATTAAGATTTTTATACAGAAGTCATTTACAAATCTGTTTAACTTTCTGGCACCAGTTGAATTAAAAACATTTATTTTTTTCCTCTGGAGAACCCCTTTAAACACTGAAATAATTAGCATTTATTTAATTATTTATTATTATCATCATCATCATCATCATCATTATTATTATTATTATTATTATTATTATTAATAATAATCTAATTATAATTTAATAGACTAATCACCGATGGCTCATTCATTTTACAGGACCCTGTGTATTTGTATAGTTCCTCCTGTGGAGGCGCTGCAAGGGAATTACGCACTGTCATGCCGTGTTTACAGCGATACGGGACATTTTATCTAGGACTATAGGCAAGAAATATTACTATTTTTGTGAATTTTTGGTGATGTTTTCATAAAATACTGCAACAATTTTAGTAAAATTTGCAAAATATTTGGAATTAGCGGACTGGGATCCAGGGATCGGCATGCGGGGCCAGCTGGGGGTTGTACATCTTGTACATCCGCCATTGTAATGCTCGACTGCGGCCCAAGAATAACACAAGAGGCTCCGCAGCTCCCCAGACGCTAAATGTGTATAATTCATTTATCAGCTTTTATGTATCCCTGTGCGATGGCGGAATTACTGATGATGGATGAACCAGATACGTTCAGCACTTAATATGTGAGAAAAGCTGCTTAATGTTAAATGGCTGCCAACCTCCGACAGGCGGCTGTAAAGCCCCAGATACCAGAGTCTGCTACTCTGTAATGTCTGATGGGTGTCTGTGTAGTTACCCTCGTGATAGCGAAGTCTACAGGCCTCATTTATCAGCTATGTCTAGGGCAGTGTTTTCCAAACGGTGTGCCTTCTGCTGTTGCAAAACTTCAACTCCCAGCATGCCCAGACAGCCGAAGGCTGTCTGGGCATGCTGGGAGTTGTAGTTTTGCAACAGCTGGAGGCACTTTGGTTGGGATACAATGAAAAAACGCAATCTAGTGAAACTCTCATGCTAAATAACCCTGGCTCTGCCTGGATGTTTGCATCTTATGCACAGCGCAGAGGAGCAGACGGGAAATGAATACCACTTTGGCTGTGTGAGCAAGCTGGGAGCTGTAATTTTGCAAGAGCTGGAGGCACTCTGGTTAGGACAACAAAGAGAAGCAATCTAGTAAAGCTCTCATACTAAATTTTGCAAGAGCTGGAGGCACACTAGATGGGAAACATCGGTTTAGACAGAGTTTTTAAAGGGGTACTCCGATGGAATTTTTTTTTTGGGGAATGAACTGGTGCCAGAAAGTTAAACAGATTTGTAAATGACTTCTACTAAAAAATCTTTACCCTTCCTGTACTTTTTAGCAGCTGTATGCTACAGAGGAAATTCTGTTCTTTTTTAATTTCTTTTTTGTCTTGTCCACAGTGCTCTCTGCTGAAGCCTCTGTCCGTATCAGGAACTGTCCAGAGCAGGAGAAAATCCCCATAGCAAACCTATGCTGCTCTGGACAGTTCCTGATACAGACAGAGGTGTCAGCAGAGAGCACTGTGGACAAGACAAAAAAGAAATTCAAAAAGAAAAGAATTTCCTCTGTAGCATACAGCTGCTAATAAGTACTGGAAGGATTAACATTTTTTAGTAGAAGTAATTTACAAATCTGTTTAACTTTCTGGCACCAGTTCATTAAAAAAAAAAAAAAAAAAGTTTTCCACCGGAGTACCCCTTTAAAGTGCACTGCATAGAAACTAAACCCTCCCAAAATTAGCAAAATTTCTGTCTTTATTTTCAATTTCACCCCCCCCCCCCAATTTTTTTTTTTTTGGGGGCTTTTCCGTAGATTTAGTGATGTCTTTATGAAGCACAATTGGTGGCACAAAAAAAACAGCCCTCCTATGGGTCTGTAGGTGGAAAATTGAAATCGTTATGTCTATTAGAAAGCGACGAGGAAATAACGAAAACACAAAAATGAAAAGTTGCTGCGTCCTTAAGGGGTTAACAAAGTGACTTTATCATCCAAAGATAATAACACATAAAAAAAAAATTATTATGTCATAACAACTGAAAAACCCAAATAATAAATAAATAATAATAATAAATAAAGAAAATAAATAAATAATAATAATAAATAAAGAAAATAAATAAATAATAAAAGTTGAAAGTTTTTCAAAACTTTAAAATGAGCCTAAAATGCAGCAAAAAAAATAAATTAAATAAAAAAAAGCCCTCCTCTGGCTACATCAATGGTACAAATGAAAAAGTTATGGTTCTTGGAACACAGTGATGTAAATACAATAAAAATCTGAGTGTCCTCACTGGGTTAAAAGGGGTCAAGCATAAAAAAAAGGCAGAAATGGCAAATACATAAAAATAAAGTCCATAAAATTAAAAAAAGAAAATTGTATTATTTTTTTTTTCTCTCTTACGTCAAAGCTCTTTACTGAGAGAGAGAAATGAAGCCGCATGATATCCCGGCCCTTATCTGAGCCCGACGGGTCTTTCCTGCTGACCTCAGGGACTGGGCCGTGATAGTCACCAGCAGCACAAACATGTAGAACGTGTGATCTGGTGACGTCACGCATGTCCCCTCCTCACACAGACCTCTTTGTCTCCATGGAACAATCCGGCACTATTGTTTGTCCTGGCAGAAGTTTAATTTTGATTTTGATGGGACTGTCTGACAGATAGGAGCGAAGGGGAAGCACCAAAAATTCTTCCTATGGTGGCGTTTGCCAAAGTGGTGCATGTGAATTAGATGAACTTTTTACTTTCTACATGTGAACTACATTTAGACTGAACATATTTGCTCTTTCCGTGTTGATTATGGGCTGTGCTGTTTGCTCTAAGACAGTTTTCCCTACCTGTGTGCCTCCAGCTGTTGCAAAACTACATCTCCCAGCATGCCCGGACAGCCGAAGGAGACTTTGTGCAATACCTTATACCAGTGTTTTCTAACCAGCATGCCTCCAGCCTTTGCAAAACTACAACTCCCAGCATGCCCGGACAGCCAAAGGCTGTCCGGGCATGCTGGGAGTTGTAGTTTTGCAAGGCTGGTAAACACTGTGCTTGGACAACAAATAGGAGCAATCTAGTAAAACTCTTATACAGCACAACCTGGCTCTGCCTGGATGACAGCATCTTATGGACAGCGCAGAGGAGCAGACAGAATGAATACAGCTTTGGCTGTCCGGGCATGCTGGGAGTTGTAGTTTTGCAAGGCTGGTAAACACTGTGCTTGGACAACAAATAGGAGCAATCTAGTAAAACTCTTATACAGAACAACCTGGCTCTGCCTGGATGACAGCATCTTATGGACAGCGCAGAGGAGCAGACAGAGAATGAATACAGCTTTGGCTGTCCGGGCATGTTGGGAGTTGTATTTTTGAAACAGCTGGAGGTGCACAGGTTGGGAAACACTGGCTTAGAGCAAGCAGCACCACCCATAATCATCATGGAGAGAGAAAATATTTAGAAAGACACGGGGCATTAAAGGGGTACTCCACTGGAAAACTTTATTTTTTTTAAACTGGTGCCATAAAGTTAAACAGATTTGTAAATGACTTCTATTAAAAAATCTTAAAGGGGTACTCTGGCCCTAATACATCTTATCCCCTATCCAAAGGATAAGGGATAAGATGTCTGATCTCAGGGGTCCCGCCGCTGGGGACCCCCGCAATCTGTCATTCAGCACCCACCTTTGCTAGCTCTCCGGAGCGCTGGAAGCTCCAAGTGTGCAGCATGACGACCACGAGGCCGGAGTATCGTGGCGTCACAACTCCGTCCCATGTTATTACAAGGATACAATGTAGACATGTGCACAAGAAAAATTTTCGTTTCGTTTTTTCATTGTTGGTAAAATTCGTATTTCGTACATTCGGATTGTTGATCAATGTACGAAATATGAACAATTCGGACAAAAACAAATAATGTCCGGAACGAATTGCACAGGTCTATTCCAGTTCCTCACTTTTCATATGAATATTAGAATGAAGACCTGGTGGTCAGATCCTCTCCAGTAATGCGGATGACAGGGAAGTCACTCGTGACATAGTAATTCCAGTAAATAGAGAAGTAGATTTGCTGTTCTTATAGGAAATCAAGTGCATTGTATTAAAACGGAAAGTTTCTGCACAATGACCCTGAAACTATCAGCAGAAGTGTAAAAAGAAGGAGATGGGGGGGGGTCTTGTTTCCATTGCGGCCCCCAGTACACGGTTATCATTGTGCCGCCCTGTGAATGTGGCCTGGAATATACCTAGTGCCGGTTCTGAGAAATACTTAGCTAAGATAAGGACGCCATTACTGGGCATCATGTGAGTGATAGCGTGTTCTGCTACAAGTCGTGTTCGGTTGGGAAATGATAAGTTCTGTTTGTGCCAAAGCGGAGGCGGAAGAGTGATATTCCCGACAATGGGCGGTGTCATAGAGAAGGTCATGGCTTTGGTCTATGTAGGGTAGAGTGTCAGCCATAACAAAAAATCTATACACTTATAGTGTAACTCTGCTTTCAGGTGCCTTTTCAAATAAACTGCCCTGTTGTCACGATGCCGGCTGGCAGGTAGTGGACCCTCTGTGCCAGAGAGGGATTGGCGTGGACCGTGCTAGTGGACCGGTTCTAAGCCACTACTGGTTTTCACCAGAGCCCGCCGCAAAGCGGGATGGTCTTGCTGCGGCGGTAGTGACCAGGTCGTATCCACTAGCAACGGCTCACCTCTCCGGCTGCTGAAGATAGGCGCGGTACAAGGGAGTAGACAGAAGCAAGGTCGGACGTAGCAGAAGGTCGGGGCAGGCAGCAAGGATCGTAGTCAGGGGCAACGGCAGAAGGTCTGGAAACACTGGCAAGGAACACACAAGGAACGCTTTCACTGGCACTAAGGCAACAAGATCCGGCAAGGGAGTGCAAGGGAAGTGAGGTAATATAGGGAAGTGCACAGGTGAAAACCCTAATTGGAACCACTGCGCCAATCAGCGGCGCAGTGGCCCTTTAAATCGCAGAGACCCGGCGCGCGCGCGCCCTAGGGAGCGGGGCCGCGCGCGCCGGGACAGAACAGACGGGGAGCGAGTCAGGTAGGGGAGCCGGGGTGCGCATCGCGAGCGGGCGCTACCCGCATCGCGAATCGCATCCCGGCTGGCAGCAGGATCGCAGCGCCCCGGGTCAGAGGACGTGACCGGAGCGCTGCAGCGGAGGGAGTGAAGCGAGCGCTCCGGGGAGGAGCGGGGACCCGGAGCGCTCGGCGTAACAGTACCCCCCCCCTTGGGTCTCCCCCTCTTCTTGGAGCCTGAGAACCTGAGGAGCAGACTTTTGTCAAGGATGTTGTCCTCAGGTTCCCAGGATCTCTCTTCAGGACCACAACCCTCCCAGTCTACTAAAAAAAAATTTTTCCCTCTGACCTTTTTGGCAGCCAAAATCTCCTTGACCGAGAAGACGTCCGAGGAGCCGGAAACAGGAGTGGGAGGAACAGATTTGGGAGAAAAACGGTTGAGGATGAGTGGTTTGAGAAGAGAGACGTGAAAGGCATTAGGGATACGAAGAGAAGGAGGAAGAAGAAGTTTATAAGAGACAGGATTAATTTGACACAAAATTTTGAAAGGACCAAGATAGCGTGGTCCCAACTTGTAGCTAGGGACACGGAAGCGGACATATTTAGCGGAGAGCCATACCTTGTCTCCAGGGGAAAAAACGGGGGGAGCTCTTCTTTTCTTATCCGCGAACCTCTTCATGCGTGAAGAAGCCTGTAAGAGAGAATTTTGGGTCTCTCTCCATATAATGGAAAGGTCACGAGAAATTTCATCCACAGCGGGCAGACCAGAGGGCAAGGGGGTAGGGAGGGGGGGAAGAGGGTGACGGCCGTACACCACGAAAAATGGGGATTTGGAGGAAGATTCAGAGACCCTGAAGTTATACGAGAATTCGGCCCATGGAAGGAGATCTGCCCAGTCATCCTGGCGGGAGGAAACAAAATGTCGCAAATAATCACCCAGGATCTGGTTAATTCTTTCTACTTGTCCATTGGACTGGGGATGATATGCAGAGGAAAAATTTAATTTAATCTTGAGTTGTTTACAGAGAGCTCTCCAGAATTTAGACACGAATTGGACCCCTCTATCCGAGACAATCTGCGTAGGCAACCCGTGAAGACGAAAAATGTGTACAAAAAATTGTTTAGCCAACTGAGGCGCAGAAGGAAGACCAGGAAGAGGGATGAAATGTGCCATTTTGGAGAATCGATCAACGACCACCCAAATAACGGTGTTGCCACGGGAAGGGGGTAAATCAGTAATAAAATCCATACCAATCAGAGACCAAGGCTGTTCGGGGACAGGCAGAGGATGAAGAAAACCAGCGGGCTTCTGGCGAGGAGTCTTATCCCGGGCACAGATAGTGCAGGCTCGCACAAAGTCCCCAACATCCGTCTCCAGAGTCGGCCACCAATAGAAGCGGGAGATGAGTTGCACAGATTTCTTGATGCCCGCATGACCTGCGAGATGGGAGGAGTGACCCCATTTGAGGATTCCGAGGCGTTGGCGTGGAGAAACAAAGGTCTTTCCTGGAGGAGTCTGCCTGATGGAGGCAGGAGAAGTGGAGATCAGGCAGTCAGGTGGAATGATGTGTTGCGGAGGGAGATCAACTTCTGAGGCATCCGAGGAACGAGAGAGAGCATCGGCCCTAATGTTCTTATCGGCAGGACGAAAGTGAATCTCAAAATTAAATCGGGCAAAGAACAGAGACCACCGGGCCTGGCGAGGATTCAGCCGTTGGGCCGACTGGAGGTAGGAGAGGTTCTTGTGGTCGGTGTAGATAATAACAGGAAATCTTGATCCCTCCAGCAGATGCCTCCATTCCTCAAGTGCTAATTTAATGGCTAGAAGCTCTCGATCCCCGATGGAGTAGTTCCTCTCCGCTGGAGAGAAGGTCCTAGAGAAAAAACCACAAGTGACAGCATGCCCGGAAGAATTTTTTTGTAGAAGAACAGCTCCAGCTCCTACTGAGGAGGCATCAACCTCCAATAGGAAGGGTTTGGAAGGGTCAGGTCTGGAGAGCACGGGAGCCGAAGAAAAGGCAGACTTGAGTCGTTTAAAGGAGTCTTCTGCTTGAGGAGGCCAGGACTTGGGATCAGCATTTTTTTTGGTTAAAGCCACGATAGGAGCCACAATGGTAGAAAAATGTGGAATAAATTGCCTGTAATAATTGGCGAACCCCAAAAAGCGTTGGATAGCACGGAGTCCGGAGGGGCGTGGCCAATTTAAGACGGCAGAGAGTTTGTCTGGATCCATCTGTAGTCCCTGGCCAGAGACCAAATATCCTAGAAAAGGAAGAGATTGGCATTCAAACAGACATTTCTCAATTTTGGCATAGAGTTGGTTGTCACGAAGTCTCTGAAGAACCATACGGACATGTTGGCGGTGTTCTTCTAGATTGGCAGAAAAAATTAGGATATCGTCCAGATATACCACAACACAGGAGTATAACAGATCACGAAAAATTTCATTGACAAAGTCTTGGAAGACGGCAGGGGCATTGCACAGTCCAAAGGGCATGACCAGATACTCAAAGTGTCCATCTCTGGTGTTAAATGCCGTTTTCCACTCGTCCCCCTCTCTGATGCGGATGAGGTTATAGGCGCCTCTTAAGTCCAATTTAGTGAAGATGTGGGCACCTTGGAGGCGATCAAAGAGTTCAGAGATGAGGGGTAAGGGGTAGCGGTTCTTAACCGTGATTTTATTAAGACCGCGGTAGTCAATGCAAGGACGTAGGGAGCCATCTTTTTTGGACACAAAGAAAAATCCGGCTCCGGCAGGAGAGGAGGATTTACGGATAAAGCCCTTTTTTAGATTCTCCTGGACGTATTCGGACATGGCAAGAGTCTCTGGGGCAGAGAGAGGATAAATTCTGCCTCGGGGTGGAGTAGTACCCGGGAGGAGGTCGATAGGGCAATCATAAGGCCTGTGAGGAGGTAGAGTCTCAGCTTGTTTTTTGCAGAAAACATCCGCGAAGTCCATATAGGCCTTAGGGAGACCGGTTACTGGAGGAACCACAGAGTTACGGCAAGGGTTACTGGGAACCGGTTTTAGACAGTTCTTGGAACAAGAGGACCCCCAACTCTTGATCTCCCCAGTGGACCAATCCAGGGTTGGGGAATGAAGTTGAAGCCAGGGAAGTCCAAGGAGAATCTCCGAGGTGCAATTGGGAAGGACCAAAAGTTCAATCCTCTCATGATGAGATCCGATGCTCATAAGAAGGGGCTCCGTGCGGAAACGTATGGTACAGTCCAATCTTTCATTATTTACACAATTGATGTAGAGGGGTCTGGCGAGACTGGTCACTGGGATGTTGAACCTGTTGACGAGAGAGGCCAAAATAAAATTTCCTGCAGATCCAGAGTCCAAGAAGGCCACTGTAGAGAAGGAGAAGGCAGAGGCAGACATCCGCACAGGCACAGTAAGACGTGGAGAAGCAGAGTAGACATCAAGGACTGTCTCACCTTTGTGCGGAGTCCGCGTACGTCTTTCCAGGCGGGGAGGACGGATAGGACAATCCCTCAGGAAGTGTTCGGTACTAGCACAGTACAGGCAGAGGTTCTCCATACGGCGTCGTGTCCTCTCTTGAGGTGTCAGGCGAGACCGGTCGACCTGCATAGCCTCCACGGCGGGAGGCACAGGAACAGATTGCAGGGGACCAGAGGAGAGAGGAGCCGAGGAGACGAAACGCCTCGTGCGAACAGAGTCCATATCTTGGCGGAGTTCCTGACGCCTTTCAGAAAAACGCATGTCAATGCGAGTGGCTAGGTGAATAAGTTCATGTAGATTAGCAGGAATTTCTCGTGCGGCCAGAACATCTTTAATGTTGCTGGATAGGCCTTTTTTGAAGGTCGCGCAGAGGGCCTCATTATTCCAGGACAATTCTGAAGCAAGTGTACGGAATTGTACGGCATACTCGCCAACGGAAGAATTACTCTGGACCAGGTTCAACAGGGCAGTCTCAGCAGAAGAGGCTCGGGCAGGTTCCTCAAAGACACTTCGGATTTCCGAGAAGAAGGAGTGTACAGAGGCAGTGACGGGGTCATTGCGGTCCCAGAGCGGTGTGGCCCATGACAGGGCTTTTCCGGACAGAAGACTGACTACGAAAGCCACCTTAGACCTTTCAGTGGGAAACAGGTCCGACATCATCTCCAGATGCAGGGAACATTGGGAAAGAAAGCCACAGCAAAACTTAGAGTCCCCATCAAATTTATCCGGCAAGGATAAGCGTATCCCAGGAGCGGCCACTCGCTGCGGAGGAGGTGCAGGAGCTGGCGGAGGAGATGACTGCTGAAGCTGTGGTAGCAACTGTTGTAGCATAACGGTCAGTTGAGACAGCTGTTGGCCTTGTTGCGCTATCTGTTGTGACTGCTGGGCGACCACCGTGGTGAGGTCAGCGACAACTGGCAGAGGAACTTCAGCGGGATCCATGGCCGGATCTACTGTCACGATGCCGGCTGGCAGGTAGTGGACCCTCTGTGCCAGAGAGGGATTGGCGTGGACCGTGCTAGTGGACCGGTTCTAAGCCACTACTGGTTTTCACCAGAGCCCGCCGCAAAGCGGGATGGTCTTGCTGCGGCGGTAGTGACCAGGTCGTATCCACTAGCAACGGCTCACCTCTCTGGCTGCTGAAGATAGGCGCGGTACAAGGGAGTAGGCAGAAGCAAGGTCGGACGTAGCAGAAGGTCGGGGCAGGCAGCAAGGATCGTAGTCAGGGGCAACGGCAGAAGGTCTGGAAACACTGGCAAGGAACACACAAGGAACGCTTTCACTGGCACTAAGGCAACAAGATCCGGCAAGGGAGTGCAAGGGAAGTGAGGTAATATAGGGAAGTGCACAGGTGAAAACCCTAATTGGAACCACTGCGCCAATCAGCGGCGCAGTGGCCCTTTAAATCGCAGAGACCCGGCGCGCGCGCGCCCTAGGGAGCGGGGCCGCGCGCGCCGGGACAGAACAGACGGGGAGCGAGTCAGGTAGGGGAGCCGGGGTGCGCATCGCGAGCGGGCGCTACCCGCATCGCGAATCGCATCCCGGCTGGCAGCAGGATCGCAGCGCCCCGGGTCAGAGGACGTGACCGGAGCGCTGCAGCGGAGGGAGTGAAGCGAGCGCTCCGGGGAGGAGCGGGGACCCGGAGCGCTCGGCGTAACACCTGTGTGTACATGAGAGGCAGCAATATATTTGGGCTGAGCTCCCTCCTCCCCCCTTCATAGACTTGTATTGTTTGTCTTGAGCTCCCTCCTCCCTTCATAGACTTGTATTGTTTGTCTTGAGCTCCCTCCCTCCTCCATAGACGTGTGTTGCTTGTCTTGAGCTCCCTCCTCCCCCTCCATAGACTTGTATTGTTTGTCTTGAGCTCCTTCCTCCCCCTCCATAGACTTGTATTGCTTGTCTTGAGCTCCGACGACACCCCCTTCATAGACTTGTATTGCTTGCCTTGAGCTCCCCCTCCATAGACTTGTATTGTTTGTCTTGAGCTCCCTCCTCAATTCATAGACTTGTATTGCTTTTCTTCAGCTTCGTCCACCCCCTCCATAGACTTGCATTGCTTGTCTTGTAGGCACAGGACAAAACTGAGCTGATTTTCAGCAAAGAAGACTTGAACAGATGGTAGGGTGAAAAAAAAGGGTGAAAGTCAAGAGGACTTACTGCGAGTATCTTGGTCTAGTGCCACCTATTGGAGGGTAATTAATTTACAGTGTAGCTATAGAGGGAAGCTAATTTCCATACTTTTCTCCCATGAGGCATTGCCCATAAGGGTCTTTGCAAACTACAGAAGTTCAGCATGGAATTTCCTTACTGAATTCCATCAAAAGATCCACCCATTGACAAGGTGCTTTTCCAAGTGGAATTCTGCCCAAAGAATGAACATCCACATCGGCATCTGAAGTTCCGCCACAGAATTTCTGTAGTGTGCACAGAATCCCATTGAGATCAATGTAAGGTTTCGGCAAGGGGATTAACTAATTCAGAGTGTAAAATCTGTATTGTGCATGAATCACATGACCTCAGGGTAGCCCAGAATACCTTTCAATACCTTCTCGGCCTTTTGGCTAAGATCAAGTGTAGTATCTGTTCTTATCAGTTTCATGCCGGTGGGTACTCACGCCTGTGTGGGGCTGGTGAGGATGGGTGCTGCATGGAGGGGGCAGGTGTACCAGGGCTTTCCGGGGCTGGTTCTGAGGAATCAGCTTGATGGCTGCCCCGATGTCACCTGCTCCCTCTTGGTCTTGCCGTGAGGCTGAGAGGGTCTAGAGCCGAGGTACTTTACTGCCTCAGGGAGTGGTGACCCAGGGGTGCCGAAACTTTATTGGCTCACTGAGTGGCAGCACGGGCACCATGATCTCTTCACCTTGTGGCACTCACCTCTTGATTCCCGGCCTTCTGGCTAGGATCAGAGAAATATTTATAGATCCGGCCGGATGTCCGGGCAGTATACCTGCGCACATTCACTTATTTTTTGGTCTCACTGTGTCACTTTTTGCATGTTGTGTGTCCACAGGATTGTCAGGATGCGGTAGCCCTTCTGGGTGTCCCTCCTGGCGGTCTAGGGGAGGTGTGTGTGGCCATTAGGTTCCGCACCTCCCTGCAAACACCCCGGGTACTCCTGCATGGGCAGGGTACCTACCGTTATCGGCACTGTGGGCAGATATATTGGCTAACGCCAAGGGGGATGCCGGGAGCATTTGTGGTCCATTAATAGCTTCGGCGAAAAGGGACATCGAACCTGGAACCACCCAGGTACCTTTTGGTCCGGAGGCGAAGGGTGAGGTTTGTTGGGGGTCTCTCTCCTATCGGAGAAGGGCTTGCGATAGACCGCATCCTTTGTGCACGTTTTTTCAGTGTAACACGTTTGCACTTTTTCTTGCACTTTGGGTGATTTGAGAGCATGTTCCTCTGCTCTTAGATAAAAAAGAATACCTTACAAAAAGGAAGAAAGATCACCTGTGCAGCTATCTTCCACAGTTCATATAAAGAAGGTATGGAAGGAGCGGCAATTCACATGTGTGACATCGCTTCATCCTCAGAGGAGACTCTGTTCCCTGTTCTGGAGATGGCGAGTGGTCCCAGCAGTCGGACCCCCCAACAGAGAAATAGTTCTGTAGAACTACAAGTATAAAATCCTGGTCTTGCCCCAACTATATATATGTGTATATAAAGATACATCTAGTTTTTTTTATAGTTATGTTTTACCATCATGCGGTTATGTTGTTACACAATTTACACATGTAAAAGCAATAACCAGATTATATTGGGGAACTTCTGCATACCCAGACGGGGGTCAAAAAGTGTCTGGGTCCTTGTATCCAGGAAAACGGAAGTAGAGAAGTCATGAATCTTCCATTTCAGAGCCTGGTAACATTAAATTATATACGCCAATAAGTCACATACAGTGTATACTATAGACTATCTGTAATATGAGCAAATTCCCAGAACTGTCCAGGGTCATTAATGGTTCAACCCATGTCCAGTCATGAAGTGGTTAATCCAATCATCACTTTGTAGACGATGACATAGAGATAGGACGGACTGAGCTATAATCCCCAGGACTAAGGGGGTGAAATGACCCCGGGACGTCCACCATATAGCGTCCGCCATCCCACTATTTACACTGCGCTCGGCTCACTATAAAGTCCCAGCCTGAGGACTCATTGCAAATATAGACAAAGTCTCTGTTCACACCTGTATTCTCATTCCCACCCACCAACACACTCCGCTAACTTATCATAAGATTTGTTGGTTTCCGTCATGGAGTCTCTTGACCTGCGTTGGAATCAGCCTCCAATGCAGATGTGTATACGGCCTTATATTTAGACACATGTTGGTATTATATGGGCGCTCCTGGGCCTGATCCCACAGACTGTGATCCTATATAGAACCTTTTATCACCGTCAGGTCCTCGTCCTCGTCTGGACCTCATGATCTGTCATGGAGAATCCTTTGGTTTATTGCTGGAACTCTACAGCTCAGAGAATGACCGTGTGTGACAGTGTTACCGCCATCCGGTCTGAGATGTAATTTATGATTATGAGAATAATATCACATTCCCAGCGCTAAACCATTACCCTAAAGCAGCGATGAACTGACGTCACTGGTCCCAGCCTGGAGGACTGGGGCAATGTCAGTGTCCACCCCAGGCCTGGGGCAGAGCGGCAGCTGTTCACACGATACATGTTCTGCAGAATCATTTGTATTTTCCAGGTCATTTGTAGCCCACATTTTCCAATAATGTTAAAATAAATCACGCATGGAGAATTTAAATTTATAAACCCTGATCCTGATGCCACTGAAGAGATATGCCATAGACTGGCTACTACCGCCACCCCTGCGGTCAACTTACTAGTACTACCACTAAACCTGCTGTCTACTCCTACCTCCGGTCCACTATACTTCCTGAAGACTAACAACTACTACTTCTCATCCACCACTGCTGCTGTAGACTCCCTACAACTTCCACCATTCCTCTAACCCTCCTGTAGACTTGATACAACTACCACAAGTCCACCGCTTCTACTGTAAACTCCCTAGTACTACCACCACTCCTGCTGTAGACTCGCTACAACCAGTCTACCCCTCCTGTAGATCGCTACTGCTACACCAATCCACCACTCCTGCTGTAGACTTGCTTAAACTAACACGATCCACCACTCCTGCTGTAGACTTGATACAACTACAACCGATCCACCACTCCTGCTGTATACTTGATACAATTACCACCAGTCCACTACCCCTCCTGTAGACCCACTACAATTACCTCCAATCCACCACTCCTACTTTTTACTGACGACTACTACTAACTCCAGTCCACCATTCCTCCTGTAGACCAGCTATTATTACCTCCAGTCCGCTGCTCCTGCTGTAGACTCACCACAACAACAACCTGTTCACCAATCTTGACCTAGACTTGCTACAACTACCATCAGTCCACCACTCCTCCTGTAGACTCGCTATAACTACTACCTTCAGTCCATTCCTCCTGTTGTAGACTCGATACTGCTACATTAAGTCCACCACCCCTGCTGTCAAGTCACTAGTATTACCACCACCCCTGCTGTCAAGTTACTAGTACTACCACCACCCCTGCTGTCAAGTCACTAGTACTACCACCACCTCTGCTGTCGAGTCACCAGTACTACCACCACCCCTGCTGTCAAGTTACTAGTACTACCACCACCCCTGCTGTCAAGTTACTAGTACTACCACCACCTCTGCTGTCAAGTCACTAGTACTACCACCACCCCTGCTGTCAAGTCACTAGTACTACCACCACCCCTGCTGCCCACTCACTACAACTTCCACCAGTCCACCACCCCTGCTTGTCGCCCACTACTACCTCCAGTCCACCACCTCTGATGTCGCCAACTACTATCTCCAGTCCACAACCTCTGCTGTCGCCCACTAGTACCGGGCCTAAGTAAGCACAGATCCCCTCTCCTGTACCTCGTTTCACACTGTACTGCTGCTGTTTCAGCCACTTCTACCACCACCACTGCTGCACCACCTACCAGGCCTACACAACCAGATGATCTGAGCTGTTCTGTCTCCCATCTGATGAGGGTCCTGAATATGGGACCCTCCTCTGGTAACTCAAAATGCCCTAATATTGAATTTAAAAATTGGTTTTCAATATCAGTCCCTAATAACATGTCAGTCCCTAATGACACCAACACTGCACCAAAAACTCCTGCAAAAACAATGCGCCATTATAACTATATTTGCCTCAGGAGAGATTAAGCCAACTAGACCTGAAATACAAGATCTCCTATGAGATTGGAACGTTTACGGAATGTGAGCTACATGTAAATGTCAGGATTTTTTTTTTTCTGCTTATATTTCCGAGGGTGGAATCACACGTGCAGGTTTTTTGGTGCAGGCTTTAAAAGTAGTTTATATTTCCTCCGTGTGAACAAAGCCTAATGCTTCTTTTATCTGGAGCCAATTCAATATGATAGTGGTCCCCAAACTGTGGCCCTCCAGCTGTTGCAAAACTACAACTCCCAGCATGCCCGGACAGCCGTTGGCTGTCCGGGTATGCTGGAGGTTGTAGTTTTGCAACAGCTGGAGGGCCACAGTTTGGAGACCACTGCAGCTTGGCCACCATTACAGCCCCAGCCGGGGTTGTCACTTTGTCATCTTGGCCTCACATGTTCTTTAATGTGATAACAATAATGTATGAACAAATAGATAGTATTAGTTATGTTACCTCGGGTCGTGTTTTGACAAGTGCAATTTGCAACAAATCGTCCAAAGATCAGTTGCAGCCTAAAGTAACATTTACCAACATCTATAGAGTAGACGGAAAGATGTTTCGCATACTGAAGAGCATAGATCTCCAGGTTACGCGTTACACACACTTTACGGGCAGAAGTATTGAATTTATTGAATTCAATAATTATTTCAATTATTATAATTTATTATTATTATTTTATTATTATTATTATTATTGTATTATTATTATTATTGTATTATTATTATTTTATTATTAGATTATTATTATTTTATTATTAGATTAATAATAAAATAATATAATAATAACATAATAAAATAATAATAATAATAAAATTATAATATAATAATAATAATAATAATAAAATAATTTATTAGTATATTATTATTATTATACATACCAGTAATTAATTATGATGCATAATATACATTATTCTTATTTTTTCATATTATTTATTTATAATTTATTAAATTAAATATTTTGTAATATTATTTCATATTATTCTTTATAATTTATACTTATTTAGAACTAATTTCATTCATTTTTATTAATTATTATCATTGAATATAATAATAATTATTATTATTATTGATTATTATACATACCAGTAATTAATTATGATGCATAATATACATTCTTATTTTTTCATATTATTTATTTATAATTTATTGAAATAAAATATTTTGTAATATTATTTCATATTATTCTTTATTATTTATACTTATTTAGAACTAATTTCATAAATGTTTATTAATTATTATCATTCAATATAATAATAATAAATATTATTATTATTGATTATTATGCATACCAGTAATTAATTATGATGCATAATATACATTATTCTTATTTTTTCATATTATTTATTTATAATTTATTGAAATAAAATATTTTGTAATATTATTTCATATTATTCTTTATTATTTATACTTATTTAGAACTAATTTCATTCATTTTTATTAATTATTATCATTCAATATAATAATAATAATAATTATTATTGATTATTATACATAACAGGAATTATGATGATAATAGATACTATAAATATTATTTCATATTGGTATTATTTATTTACAATTTTTTAATTACATTTTTGTATATTATTTCATATTATTATTTATTTATTTTTAATTAATTTCATTCATTTTTATTTATTATTATTAATTAGATTAATAAATTATAATGTTAACAATAATAATACAAAAATGCATAACAATTATTATTATAAATAAATATATAAATTATTGTTATTGAATATTTTTATTATTTAGTTATAATTAATTAAATTCTTTGTTATTAACTATTATTTATTCTATAATAATAATACTAAAAACAATAATTATTTATGATTTTTATTAACTATTATTATTTATTTATTATAATTTATTGAATTCAATCATCATTATTCCTCAAATTTAGAAGTTTCATTCAGGTCCATTTGCAAAAAAAAATACGAGCCTTGCTAATTTGCATTATTTAATTAATGATATATGTGTGACATCACAGGAAGTGATATAAGAGAAATTCTGTCCTTTTCTGACCCCTATAACCTTTTTATTTCTCCATATACGGGCTGTATGAGGGCTAATTTTTTTGCATCGTGATCTGTAGTTTTTAGCGGTACCATTTTTGTTTTCATGTGACTTGCTTTTTATTAAATTCTGTAGTTGCAGTTGGTTACTAACTACAACTCCCAGCATGCCCTGATACAGCCTATGGCTCTGCAGCTGCCCCAAACCAAAACTACAACTCCCAGCATGTTGCACTATACAGCAGTATAGTATATGTTATGGTGCAACATGCTGGGAGTTGTAGTTTTGGGGTTGGATAAATAACGCCCATTGCAATGCCGGTATTTATAAATAAAAAAAATACCGGAAAGGTGGCCAAAATACCGGCTGTGCCGGTGAAATACCAACCCTAAGGCTAGGTTCAGACTACGGAATTTCCGCCGGAATTTTCGCTTTGAAATTTCCGGCAGAAATTCCGCTTACTATAATGCGTAGTGTAGTGAATGGTTTTCCGTTCACAAATTCACACTTCGGAATTTGTGAAGCGGAAAATCCGGATGAAAAATCCGCTTGAAAATTTCCGCCTGAAGAAAGGGGTTGCTCTTTCTTCAGGCGGAAATCCTAGCGGGACACATAGCAGTCTATAGGAGACTGCAGTGTCCGCGCGGTCCTAGCGCCGTCTAATTCAGTCGGCGCAGGCGGAACTCGGAATCTCCGGGCGGAAATTATCTGCCCGGAGATTCCGTAGTCTGAACCGAGCCTAACGGAGTCGCCTTTACAAACATTTATGATAGAATGAATCAGCCTATACAGCTCCCTGATACCAGCGCGGTGCTGAAATAAGAGCCACCGCTCAGATTCTGATGTGGTAGCCTGGGGGATGTAGGGTATGGGGAGTGTAGCTGTGCGGTGACTAAAGGGTGCTTGTTAACCCTTGCTATTCGTGACGCCAGGGTGAGGGCTCCTCAGTAATGCTTGTCCTACCGACACCCTTCCCAAGAGCGATAGGGAGATAGATGATAATAATAGATTGTCCACAACCGGAGAGTTTTCTGAAACAGGATTAACTTTTACTGAGGGTTTTCTGCAAGCTTCAATAACAGAACAGTCTCTATGCTTACAACTGTTTACTTTGGAGATCGACAATGGTTGGGACTTTAGCATTTAGAGTCTAAGTATTGTGCGGTGTTCCACTGGATTTAGGGGATTTAGTTGCTGTCCAGTAGTCACGCTAGCATTAGCGGGATTTAGATTAGAACTCACGGTTTTGGTTCAGCTGAGGCCGGTAGGTTTCAGGGCCTAGCGTGTCTTTGAAAGTTGTGTAGATCCGTCCTGCTAGTCCGGCATCCACGAGAGCAGCAACCCAAGAGAGCGATAATTGGCTTCAGCTCCCTTATATGGGCAGGGGCTGGACTAGTGCTAATTGGTCCATACTGATGTCAATCACCATTACAAAGACTTGTAGGTAACATGTGACCCAAGGACCTCCAAAGGTCCTCCAACATACCATAGAGGAGATTAACATGGTCACATGACTGAAGGTCCTGCGATGCTAAGCAAGGTAAGTACTATACATTATTATAAAATATTATTATTAAAGATATACACGTATTAACATTAGAAAATTAGACTTGAGGAGAGGTGACTAGGGGCTGTCCCACCTGAGGGATCCTACCTGAGCGTAGTTACTCTGACTTTGGGGACCTCTACACTAGGTACAGTATGTAATACGGTACCGGGACACCACACTGAGATTTCTTGGCGCTATAAGTAATTGTAGTTGTGGCTGCTTGTGGCCAAATTATTCAAACCTTAAAGGGGTACTCCACCCCTAGACATCTTATCCCCTATCCCAACGGCAAAAGCCCCGCAATCTCGGCTGCGGCACCCCAGATATCCTGTGCACTGAGCGGACTTCACTCCGTGTCGGATGACTGGCGATGCGGGGCGGAGGCTCATGATGTCACGGCCTTGCCCCCTCAATGTAAGTCTATGGGAGGGGGCGTGGCTGTGATGTCGCAAGCAGAGCATGGCCGTGATGTCACGAGCCTCCGGTGCCGAACCCAACGCTCTAAACAAACGCCAGGTTCAGTACGAAGATCGCTGGGGACCCCAGCGATCAGACATCTTATCCCCTATCCAAAGCATGTCTAGGGGCGGAGTACCCCTTTAAGCTGTTTTCATTTTGTTGCGAGTGTTTGATGGGAGGGAAAATGGGAGAGTGGAAAGTTTGAGGTTAAAAGGGTACTCCGGTGGAAAACTTATTTTATTTTTTTTTTTTCCAATCAACTGGTGCCAGAAAGTTAAACAGATTTGTAAATCACTTCTATTAAAAAATCTTAATCCTTCCAGTACTTATTAGCTGCTGAATACTACAGAGGAAATTCTTTTCTTTTTGGAACACAGAGCTCTCTGCTGAATCATGAGCACAGTGCTCTCTGCTGACATCTCTGTCCATTTTAAAACAGAACCCCAGTCAAGACTTCACATGCCTTTCGATGACCAGTTTTGGTCCACAGGTCGCCCCCGCACCAGGACGTAACCTTCTACGATGTTTCCTACATTCACGCACGGCTCAGTCTCTTGAAGGAAACACTTTGGGATGAACAGCAGAACCTCCACCATGGCCAACAGTCTGATACTCGTAGGTCCTGTCTGGTAAGTGACCCGTCAGCAGCTCGAAGTGTTCACCAGGTTCCAGGATCATGTAATCGACATGAACTATAAAAGTAACTTCTCTAATGTGCATTGTGTTCCGGCTTCTTCATGCTGCGACCACTTTGCCAGAAACTAAGTTCATGCCCATGTAAGTCCACGGACAGAGCGGCCGGGGGATGAATTGCCGTATTGCGTTGTCTCTACTCTCCCTGCTGCTGTATGTAATGGTCTAATCCAGGCATCGGTAACCTTCGGCAGTGCAGACGGTTTGGACTACATCTCCCATGATGCTCTTACAGGCAAAATGCTTCCAAAGCATCATGGGAGATGTAGTCCAAAACGTCTGCACTGCCAAAAGTTTCCTATACCGGGTCATTCTATAGCACAGTGGTCTCCAACCTGCGGACTTCCAGATGTTGCAAAACTACAACTCCCAGCATGCCCGGACAGCCAACGGCTGTCCGGGCATGCTGAGAGTTGTAGTTTTGCAACATCTGGAGGTCCGCAGGTTGGAGACCACTGCTATAGCAGGTGCAAGTTATGTGGGTCGGCTGAACCTCCCATTTTACTGTATGGGGGAAACAAAGAAGATAGCTGTCGGCCAAGCAAGTGTGTCGCCAGTACTATAAATGGTGCATATTGGGCTGAGGGTCCTGTTATAGATTTTCCACTGGGGCCCAGGAGCATTAAAGGGGTACTCTGGTGGAAAACATTTTTATTTATTTATTTTTTTTTTTTAAATCTACTGGTACCAGATTTGTAAATTACTTCTATTTAAAAATCTTAATCCTTCCAGTACTTGTCAGCTGCTGTATGCTCCACAGCAAGTTCTTTTCTTTTTGAATTTCTTTTCTGTCTGACCACAGTGCTCTCTGCTGACACCTCTAACTGTCTCAGGAACTGTCCAGAGCAGGAGCAAATCCCCATAGCAAACCTCTCCTGCTCCGGACAGTTCCTGCATAAACCAAGGAGCCTAAAGGAAAGCGGCGGATGTCAAAAGGCGCTAGACATAATCGTGGGGTAGAAAACACTTTAATCACCCATCATGCAACGCGTTTCACAGATTAACTGCTTCATCAGGTAGAGGCCTGATGAAGCAGTTAATCTGTGAAATGCATTACATTATGGGTGATTAAAGGGGTACTCCGGTGAAAACCTTTTTTCTTTTAAATCAACTGGTGGCAGAAAGTTAAACATATTTGTAAATAACTTCTATTAAAAAATCTTAATCCTTCCTGTACTTATTAGCTGCTGAATACTACTGAGGAAATTCTTTTCTTTTTGGAATGCTCTCTGATGACATCACGAGCACAGTTTTCTCTGCTGATGTTATTATAATAATAATAAGGCTTTATTTATTGTTGTCCTTAGTGGGATTTGAACCCAAGTCCCCAGCGCTGCAAGGCAGCAGTGCTAACCACTGAGCCACCATGCTGCCCTTAGCATACATCTGCTATGCATGGTTGCTAAAATGGACAGAGATGTCAGCAGAGAGCACTGTGCTCGTGATGTCATCAGTGTTCCAAAAAGAAAGGAATTTCCTCTGTAGCATTCAGCAGCTAATAAGTACTGGAAGGATTAAGATTTTTTAATAGAAGTCATTTACAAATATGTTTAACTTTCTGCCACCAGTTGATTTAAAAGGTTTTCACCGGAGTACCCCTTTAAAGTGTTTTCTACCCCACGAGTATGTCCAGCGCCTTTTGACATCCGCCGCTTTCCTGGAGGCTCCTTGGTTTATGCAGATTTTCCCCGAGGCGGATCGGCTGCCGGCATACACTGTCACACGCTACGATCCATTGTTACACTTGGCGAGTGTAACTGCCTGGGTGAGCATTGTCCATACCTTTATTCACCCATTTCTCATCATGTGGTAATGCGCTACGGAGCGCCCTCTCTGTTCTTTTGCGGACAGTTCCTGACATGGACAGAGGTGTCAGCAGAGAGCACTGTGGTCAGACTGGAAAGAAATTTTAAAAAGGAAAGAACTTCCTGTGGAGCATACAGCAGCTGATAAGTACTGGAAGGATTAAGATTTTTTTAAACAGAAGTCATTTACAAATCTGTATAACTTTCTGGCACCAGTTGATTTAAAAAATAAATAAATAAATGTTTTCCAACGGAGTACCCCTTTAAGTTATGCATCTAGCTGTATGAGTGCTGATGAGGCTGATGCAGATGACTTCCATCACCATAGGCTTCAATTGTTAATTGACTGATGTACATTAAAATATCCGTTATTTATGATTAAAACGGCATATACAAAGGTTACCATCTGACGCGTTTCGGCAGCAAGCCTTATTCTCTCTCTGACACTTGTTGTAGACCTCTCCTCCAGAGGTTCACAGTCGACACCATCTCTGACCCTGAACTCTCTAGCTCAGTGTTTCCCAACCAGGGTGCCTCCAGCTGTTGCAAAACTACAACTTCCAGCATGCTTGCACAGTCGTTGGCTCTCCAGGCATGCCAGGAGTTGTAATTTTGCAACAGCTGGAGGCACCCTGGTTGGGAAACATTTCTCTAACAACACACAACTCTGCATCCAGAGCTATTGTCCTTGGCTCGTGGCGCCAGTCACTTGCAGTAGCTCACAGCTTCTCTCTCCTGTCCTCTCATAGCCCAGCATCACCTTAGCTTGCTGTTATCTCTGTTGCTCCAGCCATCGCTTCCTTCAGCCCAGCACAGCCCAGCCCAGCCCAGCACAGCCCAGCCCAGCACAGCCCAGCCCAGCACAGCCCAGCACAGCACAGCCCAGCCCAGCCCAGCACAGCATAGCACAGCCCAGCACAGCCCAGCACAGCACAGCCCAGCACAGCACAGCCCAGCCCAGCACAGCCCAGCACAGCACAGCCCAGCACAGCACAGCCCAGCCCAGCCCAGCACAGCATAGCACAGCCCAGCACAGCACAGCTTTAACCACATTAACCATATTTTTATATGTTTGGGACGAGAACATAGTAACATAGTTCATAAGGTTGAAAAAAGACCAGAGTCCATCAAGTTCATCCTATAACCCTAATTAGTCCCTACTGAGTTGATCCAGAGGAGGCAAAAAACCCTCACACTAGAGGTAAAAATTCCTTCCCGACTCCAAATATGGCCTCAGAATAAATCCCTGGATCAACGTTCTGTCCCTATAAATCTAGAATCCATAACCTGTAATGTTATTATTCTCCAATAATGCATCCAGACCCCTTTTAAATTCTTTTACAGAGTTCCCCATGACCACCTCCTCCGGGAGAGAATTCCACAGTCTCACTGCTCTTACAGTAAAGAACCCCCGTCTGTGCTTGTGTAGAAACCTTCTTTCCTCTAGACGTAGAGGATGCCTCCTTGTTATAGATACAGTCCTGGGTATAAATAGATCATGGAGAGATCTCTGTACTGTCCCCTGATATATTTATACATAGTTATTAGGTCGCCCTTAAGCCTTCTTTTTTCAAAACTAAATAACCCTAATTCTGATAATCTTTCTGGGTCCTGTAGTCCTCCCATTCCCCATATTACTCTGGTTGCCCGTCTTTGAACCCTCTCCAGCTCCACTATATCTTTCTTGTACACTGGTGCCCAGTACTGTACACTGTATTCTATGTGTGGTCTGACCAGTACTGTACACAGTATTCCATGTGTGGTCTGACCAGTACTGTACACAGTATTCCATGTGTGGTCTGACCAGTACTGTACACAGTATTCCATGTGTGGTCTGACCAGTACTGTAAACAGTATTCCATGTGTGGTCTGACCAGTACTGTACACAGTATTCTATGTGTGGTCTGACCAGTACTGTAGACAGTATTCTATGTGTGGTCTGACCAGTACTGTACACAGTATTCTATGTGTGGTCTGACCAGTACCGTACACAGTATTCTATGTGTGGTCTGACCAGTACCGTACACAGTATTCTATGTGTGGTCTGACTAGTACCGTACACAGTATTCTATGTGTGGTCTGACTAGTACTGTACACAGTATTCTATGTGTGGTCTGACTAGTACTGTACACAGTATTCTATGTGAGGTCTGACCAGTACTGTACACAGTATTCTATGTGTGGTCTGACCAGTACTGTACACAGTATTCTATGTGTGGTCTGACTAGTACTGTACACAGTATTCCATGTGTGGTCTGACCAGTACTGTACACAGTATTCCATGTGTGGTCTGACCAGTACTGTACACAGTATTCTATGTGTGGTCTGACCAGTACTGTGCACAGTATTCTATGTGTGGTCTGACCAGTACTGTGCACAGTATTCTATGTGTGGTCTGACCAGTACTGTGCACAGTATTCTATGTGTGGTCTGACCAGTACTGTACACAGTATTCTATGTGTGGTCTGACCAGTACTGTACACAGTATTCTATGTGTGGTCTGACCAGTACTGTACACAGTATTCTATGTGTGGTCTGACCAGTACTGTACACAGTATTCTATGTGTGGTCTGACCAGTACTGTACACAGTATTCTATGTGTGGTCTGACCAGTACTGTACACAGTATTCTATGTGTGGTCTGACTAGTACTGTACACAGTATTCTATGTGTGATCTGACCAGTACTGTACACAGTATTCTATGTGTGGTCTGACTAGTACTGTACACAGTATTCTATGTGTGGTCTGACCAGTACTGTACACAGTATTCTATGTGTGGTCTGACTAGTGATTTGTACAGCGGTAGAATTATTTCCTTCTCGTGGACATCTATGCCCCTATTGATGCCCCCCATGATTTTATTTGCCTTGGCAGCAGCTGCCCGACACTGGTCACTACAGCTAAATTTACTATTATCTAAGACTCCTAAGTCCTTTTCCACGTCAGTCGTCCCAAGTGATCTCCCATTTAATACATAATCCCAGCCCGGATTTTTCCTCCTCATGTGCATTACCTTACATTCATCAGTGTTGAACCTGAACCTTGAACCTCCAACCTATCCAGATCCATTTGTAACAGTGCACTGTCCTCTATTGTGTCATCTACTATACACAGTGCACTGTCCTCTATAGTGTTTACCGCTTTACAGAGTTTAGTATCATCTGCAAAGATTGTTACTTTACTATTCAACCCCTCCACAAGGTCATTAATAAATATATTAAACAGAACAGGACTCAAGATGGACCCCTGTGGTCCCCACTAGTAAGAGTCACCTAATCAGAATAATTTCCATTAATAACCACCCTCTGTTTCCTATCACTGAGCCAGTTACTTACCCACTTACACACATTCTCCCCAGCCCAATACTTCTCATTTTATGCACTAATCTTTTATGTGGCACCGTATCAAATGCTTTGGAAAAATCCAGATATACGACATCCAGCGATTGCCCCTGGTCCAGTCTGGAGTTCACCTCCTCATAAAAGCTGATCAGGTGACAGGACCGATCCCTCATAAAGCCATGCTGATACGGGGTCATACATTTTTTTTTTATCAAGATACTCCAAAATAGCAACTCTTAGAAAATCCTCAAACAATTTACATACAACGGAGGTTAAACTAACAGGCCTATAATTCCCAGGTCACCTTTTGACCCCTTTTTAAATATTGGCGCCACATTTGCCATGCGCCAGTCCCCATTTTATTGTTCTCACGTGTGCTCCCATCATCTCCTACATACAGAGCTTCCCACGTTAGCCCTTTCTACCTTCCTAACAGAGGCATGGTGCACAAAGCCCAGGGAATTCCCCAGCATCATGTTGATTATCCTTACAGAAACAGCAGTCAAGTACACAAAATATCGATGAAATGCAATGTATAGCTTGCACAGGACATATCACTTTGCTCGAAATTCACATTTCCCAAGTCAACCCAGTTAGACTTAAAGGGATTATCCAGGAGAAAAAACTTTATATATCTCAACTGGCTCCAGAAAGCTAAACAGATTTGTAAATTACTTCTATTAAAAAATATTAATCCTTTCAGTACTCATGAGCTGCTGAAGTTGAGTTGTTCTTTTCTGTCTAAGTGCTCTCTGATGACACGTGTCTCGGGAACTGTCCAGAGTAGAAGCAAATCCCCATAGCAAACCTATTCTACTCTGTGCAGTTCCTGAGACAGACAGAGATGTCAGCAGAGAGCACTGTTGCCAGACAGAAAAGAACAACTCAACTTCAGCAGCTGATAATTATTGGAAGGATTAGAATTTTTTTTTTTTTTTATAGAAGTAATTTACAAATCTGATTAACTTTCTGGAGCCAGTTGATATATATATATATATATATATATATATATATATATATATATGTGTGTTTTTTCCTGGAACACAGCAAAATATAGCACAGGGAGAAGGTGCGACATACTGCACATGCCACCGTTCATTGTAGTGGTTGTCTCTGCCACACTGCTGTGTATAGACCAGTGTGTCTCCAGCTGTTGCAAAACTACAACTCCCAGGATGCCCGGACAGCCGTTGGCTGTCCGGGCATGCTGGGAGTTGTAGTTTTGCAACAGTTGGAGGCACACCGGTTTGGAAACACTGGTATAGACACTGAACCAGCAGAGGATGCATTGAGATGTGAAACTGTGTTGCAGTATTACTATGTATTACAGTACAATTTTACAGATATGAAAGTGAGCAATAAAGCTAATAAAGTTACCGACCTTGTATATTAACCCTGGAGATTTGGGGATGGTTGGACATTGGAGATCTCCTGTGGGGGAAGGGAAAAAAATTAAATGAATTATGCGACTTTTACACTAAACAACGTGCTAAACAACAACACAACCAGACGGGACAACGGTATCTGTTACCGCGTGCTGCTCTAATGTCACACGCCGGGGTGGGATTATCCCTCAGGATGGAGATAAGCTGGTGGTATGCTCCTGCACATGATGTAGCGCAGCGGGCACCGTGCCACTGTTTATGAGCCATGGCCGGTAATGTGGAAAGTGTGTGTCTGATAACTGCAGAGATTGGAAGTATTTTCTGGCATAAAAAGTGTTGCACTTGCTGTTGAACGTTTGGCGGACCGCGCAAAAAAGAAAAAAAATCGCAGCAAGAAGATCCTAAAAAAACTAGCAGGAAATAGAGTTGGCATTCTGGTGTGCAGCGCATGGTCATGCCATTCCAGTGCTCCCGAAATTTTACCTCAAGATTTGGGTATACACCAAAGAACCGGAATTTCCAGACTATCAGATGCTGGATGATTGGAATTTTAGCATCTGTATAATGGCTGCTGAGTGGATTGATGTGTGATCTTAGTGGATTTTAGTGCCCCCTAAGCACTCTCACAGCCCCAGAACCACAGCACAACCCCGGCTCACCTGCAGCACTTTCACAGCACACCCAGATCACATAGTAGACCTGCAGCCCATCTCCAAGACCCGCAGCACCATGACAGCTCACCTGAGGCAAAATGCCAGCTCACCTGCACATTCCCTGTACACCTGCACCACATCCCCATCACATCCCCTGTACACCTGCACCACATCTCCAGCACACCTGCAGCACATCCCCAGCACACCTGCAGCACATCCCCAGCACACCTGCAGCACATACCCAGCACACCTGCAGCACATCCCCAGCACACCTGCAGCACATACCCAGCACACCTGCAGCACATACCCAGCACACCTGCAGCACATACCCAGCACACCTGCAGCACATACCCAGCACACCTGCAGCACATCCCCTGCACACCTGAAGCACATCCCCTGCACACCTGAAGCACATATGAAGCATATCCTCGGCACCCCTGCAGAAGATCCCCAGCACAACTGCAACACATTCCCTGCACACATACAGAACATCCCAGCACACCTGCAGCACGTACCCAGCACACCTGCCACACATACCCTGCACACCTGCAGCCCATACCCAGCACACCTGCAGCCCGTACCCTGCTCAACTGCAGCCCATACCCAGCACACCTGCAGCACATCCCCTGCTCAACTGCAGCCCATACCCAGCACACCTGCCACACATACCTAGCACACCTGCAGCACATCCCCTGCACACCTGCATCACATCTCCAGCACACCTGCAAAACATACCCAGCACACCTGCAGAACATACCCAGCACACCTGCAGCACATCCCCAGCACACCTGCAGAACATACCCAGCACACCTGCAGCACATCCCCAGCACACCTGCAGCACATCCCCAGCACACCTGAAGCACATATGAAGCATATCCTCGGCACCCCTGCAGAAGATCCCCAGCACAACTGCAACACATTCCCTGCACACATACAGAACATACCAGCACACCTGCCACACATACCCAGCACACCTGCAGCCCATACCCTGCTCAACTGCAGCCCATACCCAGCACACCTGCAGCCCATACCCAGCACACCTGCTGAACATCCCCTGCACACCTGCAGAACATCCCCTGCTCAACTGCCAGCACACATGCAGAACATCTCCAGCACACATGCAGCACATCCCCTGCATACATGCAGAAAATCTACTGCACACATGCAACACATCCCCTGCATACCTGCAACACATCTTCAGCACACATACAGCACACTTCCAGCGTGCAGCACATCCCCTTGCAGCACATCCCCTGTTCAACTGCCAGCACACCTGCAGCACATCCTCAGCACACATACAGCACATCCCTTGCACACCTGCAGCACATCCTCAGCACACATACAGCACATCCCTTGCACACCTGCAGCACATCCTCAGCACACATACAGCACATCCCTTGCACACCTGCAGCACATTCCCACTACACCTGCTGAAGAAAACACTCACTAGATTTTAAGTCTGATGTTTTAGATAGTTTTATTTACTTATTTATTTTTACCATCATTCATCGTAATTTTTTTTTACTGCCTTTAGAATGGCATTTTTCACCAGATAAAAATGATCAGGAGTAATGAAAAGTCTCAGACTCCCCACAACCCCCCCCCCCCCAAAAAAAAAAAAAAAAATGCAGATCCCTTATACCTAAGTCAGTAGTCACGAAACTGTGGACCTACACCGTTTCCAAAACTACAACTCCCAGCATGCATCCCATCTGGAGCTCTACAGTTTGGAGACCACTGACTTAGTTGCACCAGATTTCTGTCTGGATTATTTAGCATAGACGCCTAGATTTCCTCTCTGAATCGTCCCGAAGACACCTGATCCCTCACAGTTGTGCAATGACAACCCAACAATGTGACGACTGTCCAGCAGCGCACGTGTGCCGCATTCGCCTTCCGGCTCTATGAAAAGCTTTTTGTTATTTTTTTGCTATTGGGGCTTTTTTGGTCCCTTTGTAGTTTACTTCATCTGAACAATGAGATCCATGATACTGTTTATCCTGACAGTAGATGTCATTGTTCTTTGTGTCACAGTAATGGGAAAGAACAAGTGTGAGACAGGTGTACAGTATATGAGCGTGTGCCTGGGGTATATATATATATATATATATATATATATATATATATATAGGAATATGCACATCAGCTCATTACATCACCTTTTCAGGCGATGTTCCCTGGTATCAGCTTAGTTCCTGTTACGAAATATAAAAAGCTAATCGGGATTAATGCCAAGCCAGAACTCTCTCTCCAGAAGGAAAGAGCACCCATATGCAGACGGCTGTTTCGGGGTACTTGCCCCTCGTCAGTACAGAGCAGGGTAATCTGGCTTGGCTGAGATGTATATATATATATATATATATATATATATATATATATATATATATACACAGTTGTGGCGATCCCATAGCAAAAAAACAAGACGGGGGCACCTGCAGGGGTTGTTCATGCTATCACATCTGGTTGTCAACATGACCCATGCAGAGTGCTATATTTATTACCCCAACCAGGGGCCCGCCAGCTGTTGCAAACTACAACTCCCAGCATGCCCGGACAGCCTTCGGCTGTCCGGGCATGCTGGGAGTTGTAGTTTTGCAACAGCTGGGGGGGTCCCTGGTTAGGAAACACTGCACTTAGGAAACCTTTCTGCATTTGTACTTCCATAATTTCCATCCCTACAGTGAAGCATGGTGGGGGCAGTGTTATGCTGTGCGGACATGGAGACTGGTCAGGGTTGTTGGAAAGCTGAATGGAGCAAAGTATAGAGATACTACTGAGGTTAAAGGGGTACTCCGCTGCGGAAAAAAAGGTGTCAGCAGAGAGCACTGTGGTCAGGTAGAAAGGAAATTCAAAAAGAAAAGAACAGCAGCTGATAAGTACTGGAAGGATTAAACTTTTTTAATATAAGTAATTTACAAATCTGTTTAACTTTCTGGCACCGGTTGATAAAAAAAAAAAAAAAAATCAACTGGTGCTAGAAAGTTAAGCAGATTTGTAAATTACTTCTATTTAAAAATCTTAATCCTTCCAGTATTTATCAGCTGCTGTATGCTCCAGAAGAAGTTCTTTTCTTTTTGAATTTCTTTTCTGTCTGACCACAGTGCTCTCTGCTGACACCTCTGTCCATGTCAGGAACTGTCCAGAGCAGGAGAAGTTTGCTATGGGGATTTGCTCCTATTCTGGACAGTTCCTGATATGGACAGAGGTGTCAGCAGAGAGCACTGTGGTCAGACTGGAAAGGAAATTCAAAAAGAAAAGAAATTCCTGTGGAGCATAGAGCAGCTGATATGTACTGGAAGGATTAAGATTTTTAAATAGACGTAATTCACAAATCTGGCACCAGTTGATTTGATTTCCAGTGGAATACCTCTTTAAAGGGGTACTCCACTGGAAAACATTATATATTTTTTTTTTTTTAAATCAACCGGTGTCATAAAGTTAAACAGATTTGTAAATGACTTCAATTAAAAAAAATCTTAATCCTTCCAGTACTTATCAGCTGCTGTTATGATCCACAGGAAGTTCTTTTTCTTTTTGAATTTCCTTTCTGCCTGGCCACAATGCTCTCTGCTGACACCTCTGTCCATTTAAGGAACTGTCCAGAGTAGGAGCAAATCTCCATAGAAAACCTGGACAGTTCCTAAAATGGACAGAGGTGTCAGCAGAGAGCACTGTGGTCAGGCAGAAAGGAAATTCAAAAAGAAAAAGAACTTCCTGTGGATCATAACAGCAGCTGATAAGTACTGGAAGGATTCAGATTTTTTAATAGAAGTAATTTACAAATATGTTTAACTTTCTGGCACCAGTTGATAAATTTTTTTTTTTTTTCCAGTGGAGTACCCCTTTAAGCTTCACCTTCCAACATGACCCTAAGCACACGGCCAGGACAACACAGGAGCGGCTTAGGGAGAACTCTGTGAATGTCCTTGAGGGGCTCAGCCAGAACCCAATGGAACATCTCTGGAGAGACCTGAAAATGGCTTCCACCAATGGTCCTCATCCAACCTGACAGAGCTGAGAAGATCTGCAGAGAAGAATGAAAGAAAATCCCCAAATCCAGGAGTGTAAACCTTGTGGCCTCATCTCCAAGAAGACTGGAGACCGGAATCACTGCCAAAGGGGCTTCACCTCAGTCCTGAGTAAAGGGTATGAATACTTATGTCACTCCTCGATTTTAACTTTTCCCTTCCAATTCATTAGTAAAGATTTGTGGCATTTTGTTATCACTTTGGGGGGTATTTATCAAACGATTTATGTGTTTTTTTTTCACGTAACATTGGCGCAATGCTTTGGCGCATTTTCTCCACTGTCATTTTTACAACTTTCTCAAAATCACACGGTCCTGTGTGTGCGATTTTTACTTTGGTCAGTAATTCATCATTTGCGCCAATCGATCTTTGGCGCAATTTTGCGCCTTTAGGTTTTTTTAGGTTGACGCACTTCACTGCCAAGAAATTTTTGCACATGGAAAACATACTTAGCAATGTGAGAAAATGTAAAGGCGTCAAAATACATTAAAGGGGTACTCCGGTGAAAAACTTTTTTTTTTTTTTTTTTTTTTTATAAATCAACTGGTGCCAGAAAGTTAAACAGATTTGTAAATTACTTTGATTAAAAAAATCTTAATCCTTCCTCTACCTATTAGCTGCTGAATACTACAGTGGAAATTCTTTTCTTTTTGGAGCACAGAGCTCTCTGCTGACATCACGAGCACAGTGCTCTCTGCTGACATCTCTGTCCATTTTAGGAACTGTCCAGAGCAGCATATGTTTGCTATGGGGATTTCCTTTTACTCCTAACAGTTCCTAAAATGGACAGAGATGTCAGCAGAGAGCACTGTGCTCGTGATGTCAGCAGAGAGCTCTGTGTTCCAAAAAGAAAAGAATTTCCACTGTAGTATTCAGCAGCTAATAAGTACAGGAAGGATTAAGATTTTTTTAATAGAAGTAATTTACAAATCTGTTTAACTTTCTGGCAGCAGTTGATTTAAAAAAAAAAAAAAGTTTTTCACCGGAGTACCCCTTTAAAAAATTTTTTTGTGAAAGCAGCGACGCCTCCGGGGCTGCGCAATACTATCCTGCGACATAGTTGTCTCTGAGGAACCTTCACCCTCCGTTGAGCCAACATTGGACATGGCCGCACAGGTTCAGGAAAGGTAAGCACTAAAGCAGTGGTCTCCAATCTGCGGACCTCCAGATGTTGCAAAACTACAACTCCCAGCATGCCCGGACAGCCAACGGCTGTCCGGGCATGCCGGGAATTGTAGTTTTGCAACATCTGGAGGTCCACAGGTTGGAGACCACTGCACTAAAGTAACAAAAAAAAAATTGATAAATCCCCCCCCCCCCCCCCCTTTATCCCTTTGGGGTATTAAGGGCAGAATGATGGAGAGGAACCTGATTTACGTTTTATTTTAGCACAAAATCTGAAAAAATTTTAAGGGTGTGAAAACTTTCCGGATATATTGTATCTGAACAGAACAGGACGGGGATCATATCAGAATGATGGAGGAATGAATACGACTCTGTTGATATAGTGTTATTAAAGGTTGTATGTAAAGAGAGCTCCGTCTAGTGGCAGATGGCGGTATTACATCGCTGTAGGCGCTGGTTATGTAATGTCAGGGCACGTGTCATAGAAATGCATGTACACGATGAGAGATTGTTGTCTGCATCCACGGATATTTTTAGATACATATAGATATATATAGAGATATTTTTAGATACATATAGATATATATAGAGATATTTTTAGATACATATAGATATATATAGAGATATTTTTTGCATTTTTAAGGCCGGTAACTAGAAATCTCCTGACATAATTTATTGGTTATTTTTAATTCCTTCCTTAACAGGTAAGATCAGTCTAACAGGACGGCGTCAGTCAAAATCAAGGGCAGATGTGGAGGAGTATGGGAAATATCAGCGCACACCCAGAAGGTAGGTGTACAAGGGAAGCAGGGCCGGCTCTACCTATAGGCAAAATAGGCAGCCGCCTAGAGCGCACTCTTGATGGGGGCACCAGCATCTGAAGCACCCGCTCCTTCCAGCAAAACCCTGCCATCCCAGTAGTAAGGAGATTACATGAGGAGGGGGTTTGTTACAGTGTGTCACCCCAGTAGTAAGGAGATTACATGAGGAGGAGGTTTGTTACAGTGTGTCACCCCAGTAGTAAGGAGATTACATGAGGAGGAGGTTTGTTACAGTGTGTCACCCCAGTAGTAAGAAGATTACATGAGGAGGAGGTTTGTTACAGTGTGTCACCCCAGTAGTAAGGAGATTACATAAGGAGGAGGTTTGTTACAGTGTGTCACCCCAGTAGTAAGGAGATTACATGAGGAGGAGGTTTGTTACAGTGTGTCACCCCAGTAGTAAGGAGATTACATGAGGAGGGGGTTTGTTACAGTGTGTGACCCCAGTAGTAAGGAGATTACATGAGGAGGAGGTTTGTTACAGTGTGTCACCACAGTAGTAAGGAGATTACATGAGGAGGAGGTTTGTTACAGTGCGTAACCCCAGTAGTAAGAGGATTACATGAGGAGGAGGTTTGTTACAGTGTGTCACCCCAGTAGTAAGGTGATTATATGAGGAGGAGGTTTGTTACAGTGTGTCACCCCAGTAGTAAGGAGATTACATGAGGAGGAGGTTTGTTACATTGTGTCACCCCAGTAGTAAGGAGATTATATTAGGAGGAGGTTTGTTACAGTGTGCCACCCCAGTAGTAAGGAGATTACATGAGGAGGGGGTTTGTTACAGTGTGTCACCCCAGTAGTAAGGCGATTACATGAGGAGGAGGTTTGTTACAGTGTGTTATCCCAGTAGTAAGGAGATTACATAAGGAGGGGGTTTGTTACAGTGTGTCACCCCAGTAGTAAGGAGATTACATGAGGGGGAGGTTTGTTACAGTGTGTCACCCCAGTATTACGGAGATTACATGAGGAGGTTTGTTACAGTGTGTCACTCCAGTAGTAAAGAGATTACATGTGTAGGGGGTTTGTTACAGTGTGTCACCCCAGTAGTAAGGAGATTACATGAGGAGGGGGTTTGTTACAGTGCGTCACCTCAGTAGTAAAGAGATTACATAAGGAGGGGGTTTGTTACAGTGTGTCACTCCAGTAGTAAGGAGATTACATGAGAAGGAGGTTTGTTACAGTGTGTCACCCCAGTAGTAAGGAGATTACATGAGGAGCAGGTTTGCTACAGTGTGCCACCCCAGTAGTAAGGAGATTACATGGGGAGGAGGATTGTTACAGTGTGTCACCCCAGTAGTAAAGAGATTACATAAGGAGTAGGTTTGTTACAGTGTGTCACCCCAGTAGTAAAGAGATTACATAAGGAGGAGGTTTGTTACAGTGTGTCACCCCAGTAGTAAGGAGATTACATGGGGAGGAGGATTGTTACAGTGTGTCACCCCAGTAGTAAAGAGATTACATAAGGAGGAGGTTTGTTACAGTGTGTCACCCCAGTAGTAAAGAGATTACATGAGCCAACGGCATGCTGGGAGTTGTAGTTTTGCAACAGCTGGAGGCATGCTTGAGATAGATGTGACACTTATCACTGCATAGATTACACAGCAAGCGACACAACTCTGCAGAATAATCTTGCTCTCTAAGGTATATAAAGTTACATTGATCGACCGGGGAAGTGAGCGCAGCTCTGAAGGCCCAAACCATGCGGCCCCGCTCCCCCTTCAGGAGTCCATTCAAGGACAGCAAACACACATACCCAGAATCCCCCCGGAATGAATAGAGGCCTTAATGACTGGAACCATCCGCAGCATTGGCTAATGCCAAAGCAAATTAATCAGATGGCGGTATACATTCCTGTGCGCTCCACGCTCTGCTGGTTACGGAGGTGATGGCATATATATTGGGAGCCTCCGATCTGATGATTTTAGATGCTTTCGATATGTTTGGGGAAAAAAATAAAACAGTGAGCGGTAGAAAAAAAAAAAGAGATAGCGGGTGAATGTCTGACCTGGACACGTCATGGGAAGGCTGCGGCGAGGATGACTATAGGGTCAGTCTGGGCTACAGAATGATCCCAAAATTCCAACCAGTGTGCCTCCAGCTGTTGCAAAACAACAACTCCCAGCATGCCCGGACAGCCGTTGGCTGTCTGGGCATGCTGGGAGTTGTAGTTTTGCAACAGCTGGAGGCACACTGATTGGGAAACAATGGCCTAAGGCTCTCCTGGGCATGCTGGGAGTTGTAGTTTTGCAACAGCTGGAGGCACTCTGGCTGGGAAACACTGACCTAGGCTGTGTGGACATGCTGGGAGTTGTAGTTTTGCAACAGCTGGAGGCACACTGATTGGGAAACACTGGCCTAAGGCTGTCTGGGCATGCTGGGAGTTGTAGTTTTGCAACAGCTGGAGGCACACTGATTGGGAAACACTGGCCTAAGGCTGTCCTGGACATGCTCAGAGTTGTGGTTTTGCAACAGCTGGAGGCGCAATGGTTGGGAAACACTGGCTTAAGGCTGTCCGGTCATTCTGGGAGTTGTAGTTTTGCAACAGCTGAAGGCGCAATGATTGGGAAACACTGGCCTAAGGCGGTCTGGGCATGCTGGGAGTTGTAGTTTTGCAACAGCTGGAGGCACACTAGTTGCGAAACACTAACGTATGGGACCTTAGTGAAATTTTCTGCAGCAGTTTTCATATTGTCGAATCAATACTAATAAATGGGTGAACGCAGCTTCAAATCTGCAGCAGATCCTGTACATATGAACAGACCCTTAGGGGCACGTTCACACCATCTTATTTATTTTCAGTAGATTTCCTGCAGAAGATTTTGCTGCCTATTTACTTCAATGGGTGGCAAAATCTGCTGCAGAAGATCTGCAACCAAAAAATAAGGACGTTTGAATTAACCTTAACCTCTTAAAGGGGTACTCCGCCCCTAGACATCTTAACCCCTATCCAAAGGATAGTTTAGACATTTACGCAAGTAGCGATACCAAATATGTTTATTAATTAATAAAAAATGTTACGCTTTTTGAGGGTAAAATGGGAAAAGGGGGGGGGGAATTTTTCAAATTTTTTTAAAACTTTTTTTTTTTACAATTTTTTTAAACGCTTTTCATGCCCCCATAGGGAACTATTTATAGCATTCATTAGATTTCATATACTGAACAGTGCTATACATAGGCAGAACACTGATCAGTATTATCGGTGATCTACTTCTCTGGTCTGCACAATGTCAGACCAGAGAAAAAGGATCCAGGAGAGCGGCAGAGGCAGCTAAGGGGACCTCCATCCGCCATTTTGGATGATCGGATCCCCGTGATCGGATGATCGGCTCAGAATGCCTGCATTGCCACAAATGCCGTGATCTGCATTGATCACAGCATCTGGGGGGTTAATGGCGGACATCAGAGCAGTTGCTGCTGTCTGCCATTACCAGTGGGTCCTTGGCTGCTGATAGCAGCCGGGATCTGCTGTGCATGGTGCGAGTACCGATTTGGTGCTTGCGTCATGTACAGGCCGAAAATGTATGTCCTCGTGCGTTACGTCCCGTCGCATCAGGACGTACATTTACGTCCATTGTTCTTAAGGGGTTAAGGGTCTGTTCACACAGGTGTAAATTTTGCTGCAGATTTTCAGCTGCTTATTTTCTGCCAGTAAATTAACCATAAAATAAGCAGCAGAAAATCAGCTGCAAAATCCAACCCTGTATAAAAGACCCTTAGGGTATGTTCAGACATGAATATTTTTGCTGCAGATCTGACTTCAATGGGCAGAAAAATCTGCAGCAGAAAGTATGCACGTGTGAACGCACCCTTCGGGTCCGTTCCCACGAGCGAAATTCCCTGTGGATTTTAAGCAGCGTATTTGCTGCAGAAAATAGGCAGCAGATTTGACTACTATTGACTTCAATGAGCCTGAAGAAAATCTGCAAATCTGCCAATGTTGCAGCTATTGTGTAGCTGAGTGGAGTTTGCAAAAAAAAAAAAAAATCATCAATGGTGCACACGGTGTAAAATATTAGCGTAAAAGTAAGTGAACCCGAGGGGTAGCATAAGAAAAAGTGTCCACTGTGTCTAGCAAGATGCACCATATATACCATACGGTGTGCACCACTGTGATAAATTTGGTGCAGTTTCTGCTTTGTCTGGTCCAGCTCACCCTAACCCTGGTCTGGACGCCCTAACCCACACCCCTTGTTGCCTGTTTCGTGGAAAACATTTAACCCCTTAAGGACCAAGGGCGTACAGGTACGCCCTTGGACCTGCTCTCCTGATATAACGCGGGGTTACACAGTAACCCCGCGTCATATCACGGCGGGCCCGGCGTCATAGTGAAGCCGGGACCCGCCTCTAATAGCGCGCGGCACCGATCGCGGCGCCGCACGCTATTAACCCTTTAGCCGCGCGCTCAGAGCTGAGCCGCGCGGCTAAAACTGAAACCGAAAGTGGCCGGCTAGCTCAGTCGGGCTGTTCGGGATAGCCGCGGCTAATCGCGGCATCCCGAACAGCTGACAGGACAGCGGGAGGGCCCCTACCTGCCTCCTCGCTGTCCGATCGCCGAATGACTGCTCAGTGCCTGAGATCCAGGCATGAGCAGTCATGCGGCAGAATCGTTGATCACTGGTTTCTTATGAGAAACCAGTGATCAATAATGAAGATCAGTGTGTGCAGTGTTATTGGTCCCTATGGGATAACAATGATCAGTGTGTGCAGTGTTATAGGTCCCTATGGGATAACAATGATCAGTATAAGAGATCAGTGTGTGCAGTGTTATAGGTCCCTATGGGATAACAATGATCAGTATAAGAGATCAGTGTGTGCAGTGTTATAGGTCCCTATGGGACCTATAACACTGCAAAAAAAAGTGAATAAAGATCATTTAACTCCTCCCCTATTAAAAGTTTGAATCACCCCCCTTTTCCAATAAAAAAAACAACACAGTGTAAATAAAAAGAAAAATGAACATATATGGTATCACCGCGTGCGGAAATGTCCGAATTATAAAAATATATCATTAATTAAACCGCTCGGTCAATGGCGTGCGCGCAAAAAAATTCCAAAGTCCAAAATAGTGCATTTTTGGTCACTTTTTATATCATTTAAAAATGAATAAAAAGCGATCAATAAGTCCTATCAATGCAAAAATTGTACCGTTAAAAACTTCAGATCACGGCGCAAAAAATGAGCCCTCATACCGCCCCATACACGGAAAAATAAAAAAGTTATAGGGGTCAGAAGATGACAATTTTAAACGTATTAATTTTCCTGCATGTAGTTATGATTTTTTCCAGAAGTCCGAAAAAATCAAATCTATATAAGTAGGGGATCATTTTAATCGTATGGACCTACAGAATAAAGATAAGGTGTCATTTTTACCGAAAAATTTACTACGTAGAAACGGAAGCCCCCAAAAGTTACAAAACTGCGTTTTTTTTTTCAATTTTGTCGCACAATGATTTTTTTTTCCGTTTCACCGTAGATTTTTGGGCAAAATGACTGACGTCATTACAAATTAGAATTGGTGGCGCAAAAAATAAGCCATCATGTGGATTTTTAGGTGCAAAATTGAAAGAGTTATGATTTTTTAAAGGCAAGGAGCAAAAAACGAAAATGCAAAAACGGAAAAACCCCCGGTCCTTAAGGGGTTAAAGCCTTGGTATAAAATGAACTTAAATGTGGCACAATTTTTTTCAGTGTGTCTCCAACTGTTGCAAAACTACAATTCCCAGCTGGGAATTGTAGTTTTGCAACAGCTGGAGGCACCCTGTTTGTGAAACACTGCAATAAACATGTATTGCAGTTCTCTGCTGCTCATTGCAGTGTTCCATAAAAGTCTAGGTGGTCAGACAGCGACATCTAGTGGACAATTTGCATTATTACATAAAGCCTAGTTAAAGTGGTACACCGGTGGAAAACATTTTATTTTTTTATTTTATTTTTTTATTTTATTTTTTTAATCGACTGGTGCCAGAAAGTTAAACAGATTTGTAAATTACTTCTATTAAAAAATCTTTACCCTTCCAGTACTTATTAGCAGCTTTATGCTACAGAGGAAATTCTTTACATTTTGAATTTCTTTTTTTGTCTTGTCCACAGTGCTCTCTGCTGACACCTTATGCCCGTATCAGGAACTGTTCAGAGCAGGAGAAAATCCCCATTGCAAACCTATGCAGTTCCTGATACGGGCATCAGGTGTCAGCAGAGAGCACTGTGGACAAGACAAAAAAAGAAATTCAAAAAGAAAAGAATTTCCTTTGTAGCATACAGCTGCTAATAAGTACTGGAAGGGTAAAGATTTTTTAACCCGATAACGACCATGGACGTCTATACTCGTCCAATGGCCGTTACCGGGGTATGACGCGGACTCCCGACTCGAGCCCGCGTCATACCGGCCAGCCCCCAGCTGATTCCTGTAGCTGGGGGCCGGCGTTAATAGCCGACATGCTGCGATTAACCCTTTAGATCGCCGCTGTCAAAGTTGACAGCGGCGTCTAAAGGTGCCTGTATACAGTCCCTGGTGGTCCAGTGGGGTGTAGTGCCCCCCTGCAGCGCGATCGCGGGGGAGCGATCCACTACTGAGGTAGCCTGAGGGCTTACCTCTCCTGCTGCGGCGGCTCCGGTGCTCTGAATGATAAAGCCTGGCAGGTCCAGGCTTTATCAATCGAGCGCAGAGCACGCAGATCATTGTGGTTTTATGAAACCACAATGATCTGTATGAGGAATCTAATGATTCCTCCTAAAAGTCCCCTAAGGGGACTAAAAGTGTAAAAAAAAAAAGTTTAAAAAAAGTTTAAAAACACACACATTAACCCCTTCCTTATTAAAAGTTTAAATCACCCCCCTTTTCCCAAATTCCATATTAAAAATATGTAACCATAATAAAAATAAACATATCTGGTATCGCCGCGTGCGTAAATGTCTGAACTATAAAAATATATCATTAATTAAACCGCGCGGTCAATGGCGTACCATAAAAAAAGGAATAAAAATTGATCAAGAAGTCCAATCAAAATAAAAATGGTACCGATTAAAACTTCAGATCACGGCGCAAAAAATGAGCCCTCAAACCGCCCTGTACGTGTAAAAATAAAAAAGTTATAGGGGGTCAGAAGATGACAATTTTAAATGTACTAATTTTCCTGCATGTAGTTATGATTTTTTCCAGAAGTACGACAAAATCAAACCTATATAAGTAGGGGATCATTTTAATCGTATGGACCTACAGAATAAAGATAAAATGTCATTTTTACTGAAAAATGTACTGCCTAGCAACAGAAGCCCCCAAAATTTAAAAAATTGTGTTTTTTCTTCAATTTTGTCGCACAATGATTTTTTTTTTCCGTTTCGCCATAAATGTTTGTGTAAAACGACTGATGTCATTCCAAAGTAGAATTGGTGGCGCAAAAAATAAGCAATCATATGGATTTTTAGGTGCAAAATTGAAAGGGTTATGATTTTTAAAAGGTAAGGAAGAAAAAACGAAAGTGTAAAAACAGAAAAATGCTTGGTCCTTAAGGGGTTAATAGAAGTATTTTACAAATCTGTTTAACTTTCTGGCACCAGTTCATAAAAAAAAAGATAATAATAATAAATAAAAAAAAATATATATATATATATATATATATATATATATATATATAAGTTTTTCACCGGAGTACCCCTTTAAAGCCTATCCAGGATTAGAGAAACATAGCTATACAGTATATAACCTATAAACATGGCGCCACTCCTATTCTCAGGGCATTACAATGCGCCACCAATCGCTTCAATGGAACTGAGCTGCAGTACCACACAGAACCTGAGGACATGAGTGGCGCTGTTTCTGTTAGAGAGCAGCAATGTTTTTCCTATTCCTGGATAACCCCTTATGCTTTTACTACTCTCCATGATGGGACGTAACGCCACAATATTAACTAAATCTAGAATCAACTCTCAGGCATGCAGATGTGGCAGAGCTGACTCTGTTTCAATGGAATGTTTCCATTCACTGACAGCAAACAGAGACAATTTTCTTTTCTTTTCCCGCACTTACTTGTTTGGCGCTCCTTGAAGATTGGTTAATAAGGTAAAATTATTCCTGACGCTGCGCAGACTGGCCAGCACCTGTAACAGAGACGGAGGCGCGTGAGCCACTCGGGGGAGGAGGAAAACAATGGAAGGCGTGTAGGCCAATCAGATCGCTGCTTTATTATTGCACAATGAGCGCTGAGATCCGATTGGCTGATTATTTTTTTTATACATACAGTAAAAAGTCCAACATTGCAAATGGTGACAGAGAGGCACTTACCTGAGCGAATGGAGTCACAATCAAGTCATCGCCGTGTCTGCAAAAAAGGGAGAAAATGATTATATCTAAAGTGATGGAAGGAGGAGGAGAGCGTTATACTGAGGAGACAAGATGGAGGAAGAAGAGAGCGTTATACTGAGGAGACAAGATGGAGGAGGAGGAGAGCGTTATACTGAGGAGACAAGATGGAGGAGGAGGAGAGCGTTATACTGAGGAGACAAGATGGAGGAGGAGGAGAGCGTTATACTGAGGAGACAAGATGGAGGAAGAAGAGAGCGTTATACTGAGGAGACAAGATGGAGGAGGAGGAGAGCGTTATACTGAGGAGACAAGATGGAGGAGGAGGAGAGCGTTATACTGAGGAGACAAGATGGAGGGAAGAGGAGAGCGTTATACTGAGGAGACAAGATGAAGGAGGAGGAGAGTGTTATACTGAGGAGACAAGATGGAGAAGGAGGAGAGCGTTATACTGAGGAGACAAGATGGAGGAGGAGGAGAGCGTTATACTGAGGAGACAAGATGGAGGAGGAGGAGAGCGTTATACTGAGGAGACAAGATGGAAGGAGGAGAGCGTTATACTGAGGAGACAAGATGGAGGGAGGAGGAGAGTGTTATACTGAGGAGACAAGATGGAGGAGGAGGAGAGCGTTATACTGAGGAGACAAGATGGAGGAGGAGGAGAGCGTTATACTGAGGAGACAAGATGGAGGCAGGAGGAGAGCGTTATACTGAGGAGACAAGATGGAGGAGGAGAGCGTTATACTGAGGAGACAAGATGGAGGAGGAGGAGAGCGTTATACTGAGGAGACAAGATGGAGGAGGAGGAGAGCGTTATACTGAGGAGACAAGATGGAGGAGGAGGAGAGCGTTATACTGAGGAGACAAGATGGAGGAGGAGAAGAGCGTTATACTGAGGAGACAAGATGGAGGAGGAGGAGAGCGTTATACTGAGGAGACAAGATGGAGGAGGAGAGCGTTATACTGAGGAGACAAGATGGAGGAGGAGAGTGTTATACTGAGGAGACAAGATGGAGGGAGGAGAGCGTTATACTGAGGAGACAAGATGGAGGAGGAGAGCGTTAAACTGAGGAGACAAGATGGAGGAGGAGGAGAGCGTTATACTGAGGAGACAAGATGGAGGGAGGAGAGCGCTATACTTAGGAGACACGATGGAGGAGGAGGAGAGCATTATACTGAGGAGACAAGATGGAGGAGGAGGAGAGCGTTATACTGAGGAGACAAGATGGAGGGAGGAGGAGAGCGTTATACTGAGGAGACAAGATGGAGGGAGGAGGAGAGCGTTATACTGAGGAGACAAGATGGAGGGAGGAGGAGAGCGTTATACTGAGGAGACAAGATGGAGGGAGGAGGAGAGCGTTATACTGAGGAGACAAGATGGAGGGAGGAGGAGAGCGTTATACTGAGGAGACAAGATGGAGGAGGGTGTTATACTGAGGAGACAAGATAGGAGGAGGAGAGCGTTATACTGAGGAGACAAGATGGAGGAGGGCGTTATACTGAGGAGACAAGATGGTGAAGGAGGAGAGCATTATACTGAGGAGACAAGATGGAGGAGGAGGAGAGCGTTATACTGAGGAGACAAGATGGAGGGAAGAGGAGAGCGTTATACTGAGGAGACAAGATGGAGGAGGAGGAGAGCGTTATACTGAGGAGACAAGATGGAGGGAAGAGGAGAGCGTTATACTGAGGAGACAAGATGGAGGAGGAGGAGAGCGTTATACTGAGGAGACAAGATGGAGGAGGAGGAGGAGAGCATTATACTGAGGAGGCAAGATGGAGGAGGAGGAGAGCGTTATACTGAGGAGGCAAGATGGAGGAGGAGGAGAGCGTTATACTGAGGAGACAAGATGGAGGAAGGAGGAGAGCGTTATACTGAGGAGGCAAGATGGAGGAGGAGGAGAGCGTTATACTGAGGAGACAAGATGGAGGAGGCGGAGAGCGTTATACTGAGGAGGCAAGATGGAGGGAGGAGGAGAGCGTTATACTGAGGAGGCAAGATGGAGGGAGGAGGAGAGCGTTATACTGAGGAGACAAGATGGAGGGAGGAGGAGAGCGTTATACTGAGGAGGCAAGATGGAGGAGGAGGAGAGCGTTATACTGAGGAGACAAGATGGAGGAGGAGGAGAGCGTTATACTGAGGAGGCAAGATGGAGGAGGAGGAGAGTGTTATACTGAGGAGACAAGAGGGAGGAAGAGGAGAGCGTTATACTGAGGAGACAAGATGGAGGAGGAGAGCGTTATAATGAGGAGACAAGATGGAGGAGGAGAGTGTTATACTGAGGAGACAAGATGGAGGGAGGAGAGCGTTATACTGAGGAGACAAGATGGAGGGAAGAGGAGAGCGTTATACTGAGGAGACAAGATGGAGGAGGAGGAGAGTGTTATACTGAGGAGACAAGATGGAGGAGGAGAACGTTATACTGAGGAGACAAGATGGAGGGAAGAGGAGAGCGTTATACTGAGGAGACAAGATGGAAGGAGGAGGAGAGCGTTATACTGAGGAGACAAGATGGAGGGAAGAGGAGAGCGTTATACTGAGGAGACAAGATGGAGGGAGGAGGAGAGCGTTATACTGAGGAGACAAGATGGAGGGAAGAGGAGAGCGTTATACTGAGGAGACAAGATGGAGGGAAGAGGAGAGCGTTATACTGAGGAGACAAGATGGAGGAGGAGGAGAGCGTTATACTGAGGAGACAAGATGGAGGAGGAGGAGAGCGTTATACTGAGGAGACAAGATGGAGGAGGAGGAGGAGAGCGTTATACTGAGGAGACAAGATGGAGGAGGAAGAGAGCATTATACTGAGGAGACAAGATGGAGGGAGGAGAGCGTTATACTGAGGAGACAAGATGGAGGAGGAGGAGAGCGTTATACTGAGGAGACAAGATGGAGGGAAGAGGAGAGCGTTATACTGAGGAGACAAGATGGAGGAGGAGGGTGTTATACTGAGGAGACAAGATGGAGGGAAGAGGAGAGCGTTATACTGAGGAGACAAGATGGAGGAGGAGGAGAGCGTTATACTGAGGAGACAAGATGGAGGAGGAGGAGGAGAGCGTTATACTGAGGAGACAAGATGGAGGAGGAGGAGGAGAGCGTTATACTGAGGAGACAAGATGGAGGAGGAGGAGAGCGTTATACTGAGGAGACAAGATGGAGGAGGAGGAGAGCATTATACTGAGGAGACAAGATGGAGGAGGAGGAGGAGAGCGTTATACTGAGGAGACAAGATGGAGGGAAGAGGAGAGCGTTATACTGAGGAGACAAGATGGAGGAGGAGGAGAGCGTTATACTGAGGAGACAAGATGGAGGGAAGAGGAGAGCGTTATACTGAGGAGACAAGATGGAGGAGGAGAGCGTTATACTGAGGAGACAAGATGGAGGAGGAGGAGAGCGTTATACTGAGGAGACAAGATGGAGGGAGGAGGAGAGCGTTATACTGAGGAGACAAGATGGAGGGAGGAGGAGAGCGTTATACTGAGGAGACAAGATGGAGGAGGAGGAGAGCGTTATACTGAGGAGACAAGATGGAGGGAAGAGGAGAGCGTTATACTGAGGAGACAAGATGGAGGAGGAGGAGGAGAGCGTTATACTGAGGAGACAAGATGGAGGAGGAGGAGAGCGTTATTCTGAGGAGACAAGATGGAGGAGGAGAGCGTTATACTGAGGAGACAAGATGGAGGAGGAGAGCGTTATACTGAGGAGACAAGATGGAGGAGGAGGAGAGCGTTATACTGAGGAGACAAGATGGAGGGAAGAGGAGAGCGTTATACTGAGGAGACAAGATGGAGGAGGAGGAGAGCGTTATACTGAGGAGACAAGATGGAGGGAAGAGGAGAGCGTTATACTGAGGAGACAAGATGGAGGAGGAGAGCGTTATACTGAGGAGACAAGATGGAGGAGGAGGAGAGCGTTATACTGAGGAGACAAGATGGAGGGAGGAGGAGAGCGTTATACTGAGGAGACAAGATGGAGGGAGGAGGAGAGCGTTATACTGAGGAGACAAGATGGAGGAGGAGGAGAGCGTTATACTGAGGAGACAAGATGGAGGGAAGAGGAGAGCGTTATACTGAGGAGACAAGATGGAGGAGGAGGAGGAGAGCGTTATACTGAGGAGACAAGATGGAGGAGGAGGAGAGCGTTATACTGAGGAGACAAGATGGAGGAGGAGAGCGTTATACTGAGGAGACAAGATGGAGGAGGAGAGCGTTATACTGAGGAGACAAGATGGAGGAGGAGGAGAGCGTTATACTGAGGAGACAAGATGGAGGAGGAGAGCGTTATACTGAGGAGACAAGATGGAGGAGGAGGAGAGCGTTATACTGAGGAGACAAGATGGAGGGAGGAGGAGAGCGTTATACTGAGGAGACAAGATGGAGGGAGGAGGAGAGCGTTATACTGAGGAGACAAGATGGAGGAGGAGGAGAGCGTTATACTGAGGAGACAAGATGGAGGGAAGAGGAGAGCGTTATACTGAGGAGACAAGATGGAGGAGGAGGAGGAGAGCGTTATACTGAGGAGACAAGATGGAGGAGGAGGAGAGCGTTATACTGAGGAGACAAGATGGAGGAGGAGAGCGTTATACTGAGGAGACAAGATGGAGGAGGAGAGCGTTATACTGAGGAGACAAGATGGAGGGAGGAGGAGAGCGTTATACTGAGGAGACAAGATGGAGGGAGGAGGAGAGCGTTATACTGAGGAGACAAGATGGAGGGAAGAGGAGAGCGTTATACTGAGGAGACAAGATGGAGGAGGAGGAGGAGAGCGTTATACTGAGGAGACAAGATGGAGGAGGAGGAGAGCGTTATACTGAGGAGACAAGATGGAGGAGGAGAGCGTTATACTGAGGAGACAAGATGGAGGAGGAGAGCGTTATACTGAGGAGACAAGATGGAGGAGGAGAGCATTATACTGAGGAGACAACTAGAGGTCCTCGGTTTGGAAACTACCGGCATAGAACCATGAGGAGTAGCTGGACAAATAGTCAGTGACCACATTACTGCGAGGAATCCAGGGCGACTTACTGCTCACTGGCGGCGGACGAGTTCCTGGACATCGTCTTTGGTGATAAGTCATAGTCGCTGTCCGAGCGGTAGAGGAAGGATTCCCGGCGCTGGTTGTGACTTGGGAAGTTTGTATGAAGAACGAGTCCTGAGCCCGGGCTGGTCTGGTGGTCCAAGGGGCTACGTCCTGCGGCTGGGCCATTTTCGACATCAAAACTGCAAAAAAAAAAATAAAAAATAAAAAATAAATAAAAATGAATAAATAAAATAAAAAATAAAAAAATAAATTCCATAAGACATATATTACTATATACACATGAATCCTGATCGATCACTGTTGAATAATTCAGTACACTATCACCCCCTAGTGGTCGATTGTGGTCATTTCTCTTCACTTGAACCCTTCCTGCTGTAGCGATTTTTTATTTTTTAATCTTTAATAACAATGTTTTTTTTTTTTTTTTTTCCTGTGCTAAGAGAAATCATTTTTTTTTCTATCCTGTCAATTTGTACTTTTTTAATGGGACCTTTTATTTAGTTACATACGGTAATCTATTAAAAAATGTAATAAAAAAAAAGAAAAAAAAGATAATAATGAATAAAAAAAATTAAAAAAATTTAAAAAAATTCCATAAGACAGATAGTAATATATATTACTATATATACATGAATCCTGATCGATCACTGTTGAATTATTCAGTACACTATCACCCCCTAGTGGTCTATTGTGGTCATTGTGGTCATATTTTTTAATCTTTAATAACAATGTTTTTTTTTGGGGGGGGGGGTTTCCCCGTGCTAAGAGAAATCATTTTTCTATCCTGTCAAGTTGTACTTTTTTTATTTAGTTACATAATTTATTATAAAATGTAAAAAAAAAAAAAAAAAAAAAGGAAAAATCTGAGAAAAAAAATCTATATTTAGGGGGTAAGAAGTGATCAGCTGATCATTGTGTTGATCCATTGTTCGGTAAGTGTTCTGCTTCCCTGCAGCGACACCACAGGAGAAATGAAGAATTACACTGGATGCTTTGAAGTAAAAAAGAAAAAACAAGTCTGTTCGTGTAATGCAGTGTTTCCCAACCGAGGTGCTGTTCCTCCAGCTGTTGCAAAACTACAACTCCCAGCATGCCCGTTCTGCTTCCCTGCAGTAAGTGTTCTGCTTCCCTGCAGCACCACCACAGGAGAAATGAAGAATTACACTGGATGCTTTGAAGTCAAAAAGCCTGTTCGTGTAATGCAGTGTTTGCCAACCGAGGTGCCTCCAGCTGTTGCAAAACTACAACTCCCAGCATGCCCGGACAGCCATTGGCTGTCCGGGCATGCTGGGAGTTGTAGTTTTGCAACAGCTGGAGGCACACAGGTGAGGAAACACTGAGTTAGAACAACGACTCTGCATACAATTTTGCATTAAACTCTCTTCGGGTTATTCAAAAGGCTTTTGGGCACCATGCGACGAGTTCAGGAAAAATGTAAAAAATGGCGCAAACTGCGTGAAGTCCCAAGGTGCCTACTGCGAAAGGGACGGAGATGTCATTGTCCCATGTATAATGTTTTTTAAATCTTGTATCTTCTTCATTATAAGTCTCTATTTTTTTCATGGTTGGATTCTTTCCTCCAATAATTGGGTAATGTAATTAAAAACTTCCCCATCATTTGCACTTTTTCAGCTGTAGTATCCTATAGATACCACTAGAGGGTGCTCAAGCATTACAAATAAAAATCCTGCCTTTAGCCTTAGGAAGCTGAGCTCCTTGGAGATTCCTATAGGGCTCTGGGGAGAACTGATTCTTCTTGAAGAGACCAAGTTAGTGTAAAGAGATTTACAGGCAATGCATCATGGGAAAAGAAAATAAAAAAAAACAGTATGCAAAGTAGCTCTGCAAAACTCACTACAGCACTATCTTATGCATGATTATAAGGTGTGGGAGGCTGCAAAATGATGCTATAGGCCAGTGGTCTTCAACCTGCGGACCTCCAGATGTTGCAAAACTACAACTCCCAGCATGCCCGGACAGCCATCGGCTGTCCGGGCATGCTGGGAGTTGTAGTTTTGAAACATTTGGAGGTACGCAGGTTGAAGACCACTGCTATAGGCCATTGTTTCCCGACCAGGGTGCCTCCAGCTGTTGCAAAACTACAACTCCCAGCATGCCCAGACAGCCTTAGCATGCTGGGAGTTGTAGTTTTGCAACAGCTGGAGGCACCCTGGTTGGGAAACATTGGTCTTTGGCTTTCTGGGCATGCTGGGAGTTGTAGTTTTGCAACAGCTGGAGGCACCCTGGTTGGAAAACACTGATGTATCTGATTAATAGAGGATGCTGGGAGTTGTAGTTTTGTAACAGTGAGACAATGAGACAATCTCTATTAATGGATGGTTAATACGGGACCTGACTGGGGACAAGCACCAATTACTATTATTCTAGATACTACACTTGGAATAATATTTTTGCTGAGTTTTGTAATGTCAAGTACCATATATCCTCCAAGAAATACTGCTGAGAAGAAGCAAAAAAAAAAAAAAAAAAAATAAAATAAAGAAGCAAGAAAAAAAAACATAAATAAATAAAAAATAAATAAATAAATAAAATTTAAATAAAACATGGCTGTAATACCAACAATTACCACCAGGTGCTGCCCTGATACCATATAATGAAATTTAAAGTTGAATTTTTTTTCCCCAAATCAACTGGCTCCAGAAAGTTATAGAGATTTGTAAATTACTTCTATTCAAAAATCTTAATCCTTCCAGTACTTATCAGCTGCTATATGCTCTACAGGAAGTTGTGTAGTTCTTTCCAGTCTGACCACCTCTGTATGTGCCTGGAACTGTCAAATCGCCATAGCAAACCTATCCTTCTCTGGACAGTTCATGACACTGACAGAGGTGGCAGCAGAGAGCACTGTGGCCAGACTTGAAAGAACTACATAACTTCCTGTGGAGCAAACAGCAGCAACAGCTGTCTGAGCATGCTTGAGGTTGCAGTACTGCAACATCTGGCGGTCCACGGTTTGGAGACTACAGCAAATACAGGGGGCAATGCACCTTAGTCCGCCCTCTACTGGATAAATGTAGTATTTTATAGCGGCTGGTTATGCAGAGTTAGCAAATTGGCACCCTAAAAGTTTGGATACCCCTATATGATATCCATGTGCACAGGATTTGGGGGGGGGTAAGAAGTAACCTATTTTTAAGAAGTGTCCACCAATGATTGGCTGATCATATAGTTGATCACCAGCAATTAGCTGCAAGTGTTCTGCTTCCCTGCAGTAAGTGTTCTGCTTCCCTGCAATAATTGTTCTGCTTCACTGCAGTTAGTGTTCTGCTTCCCTGCAGTAAGTGTTCTGCTTCCCTGCAGTAAGTGTTCTGCTTCCCTGCAGTTAGTGTTCTGCTTCCCTGTAGTAAGTGTTCTGCTTCCCTGCAGTAAGTGTTCTGCTTCCCTGCAATAAGTGTTCTGCTTCCCGGCAGTAAGTGCTCTGCTTCCCTGCAGTAAGTGTTCTGCTTCCCTGCAGTAAGTGTTCTGCTTCCCTGCAGTTAGTGTTCTGTTTCCCTGCAGTTAGTGTTCTGCTTCCCTGCAGTTAGTGTTCTGCTTCCCTGCAGTTAGTGTTCTTCTTCCTTGCAGTAAGTGTTCTGCTTCCCTGCAGTTAGTGTTCTGCTTCCCTGCAGTTAGTGTTCTGCTTCCCTGCAGTTAGTGTTCTGCTTTCCCTGCAGTAAGTGTTCTGCTTCCCTGCAGTAAGTGTTCTGCTTCCCTGCAGTAAGTGTTCTGCTTCCCTGCAGCGCCACCACAGTAGAAATAAAGAATTACACTGTATGCTTTGAAGTCAAAAAGCCCACTCAGGTAATGCAGTATTTCCCATCTGAGGTGCCTCCAGCTGTTGCAAAACTACAACTCCCAGCACGCCCGGACAGCCGTTGGCTGTCCGGGCATGCTGGGAGTTGTAGTTTTGCAACAGCTGGAGGCACCTCGGTTGGGAAACACTGGCATTGACGCACCACTTCCTTACAGAGACATCCCCCTTTGTATCCATTATCTACTCTGGCTCATAGATGAGGATCCTGAAAAAGACCCCCCCCCCCTATAAAAGTGAGAGGTCCCCTTTAATAGACTGATCTGCTTATTCATGTTAATTACAGCTATAAAGAGATGACAATAAAGAGTTAAAACTTCAATCAGTCCATGAGGAAAAGTAAAAATAGGATCAAAGGAAGTGAGACAGAAGACACGCCAATGACATCATCATTTATTTAGGTCGTCTCTGCGCAGATGATAACGCAATAGGAGGAGGCATCACCCCTGTAGGGTGAATGACCTGGGCGACCTGACCCCTGACCTGGGGGTCAGATGATCAGGAGCAGGCGGCTCCTCTCTGGTTTTCCAAGTTGGTTTCATCCGCTAGATGATCGCCCCGAAGCTGCTGCCTATATGACGAGACTGCGGGGGAGTCACTTAACTTATTGTCACTGCGTCTAATAAAAGCTCTTAAAGGGAGCAGACACCTGAAAGGGATATAGAAGATAAACACCTCCCCTCCAGATCTGTCTGTATACTGCTGCTATCTCTATGGCATCAGGATATATAGAAGTTATACACCTCCTTCCAACTCTATCTATATACTGCTGCTATCACTATGGCATCAGGATATATAGAAGTTATACACCTACCCTCCAGATCTGTCTGTATACTGCTGCTGCTATCTCTATGGGATCAGGATATTTAATAGTTATACACCTACCCTCCAGCTCTATCTGTATACTGCTGCTATCTCTATAGGATCAGGATATATAGTAGTTATACACCTACCCTCCAGCTCTATCTGTAAACTGCTACTATCTCTATAGGATCAGGATATATAGTAGTTATACACCTCCTCTCCAGATCTATCTGTATACTGCTGCTATCTCTATAGGATCAGGATATATAATAGTTATACACCTACCCTCCAGCTCTATCTGTATACTGCTGCTATCTCTATAGGATCAGGATATATAGTAGTTATACACCTCCTCTCCAGATCTATCTGTATACTGCTGCTATCTCTATGGGATTAGGATATATAGTAGTTATACACCTCCCCTCCAGCTCTATCTGTATACTGCTGCTATTTCTATGGGATTAGGATATATAGTAGTTATATACCTTTCCTCCAGCTCTGTCTGTATACTGCTGCAATCTCTATGGGATTAGGATATATAGTAGTTATATACCTTCCCCCCAGCTCTATCTGTATACTGTTGCTGCTGTCTCTATGGAATCAGAATATATAATAGTTATAACCCTCCAGCTCTATCTGTATACTGCTGCTATCTCTATGGGATCAGGATATATAGTAGTTATACACCCCCCCTCCAGCTCTATCTGTATACTGCTGCTATCTCTATGGGATCAGGATATATATTGATTATACAACTCCCCCCAGTTCTGTCCGTATGCTGCTGCTTCTATCTATATGGAATCCAAGATATACAGTAGTATAATGGCCCCATTTTACTGCAATTCATAATGTTTACAACAATTTAGAAAAAAATAATAAAAAAAACACGGTCAAAATGCAGTAAAAAATTAATAATCATTATAGGGCAAATCAGTTTCTCCCCATGGCAATATAAGAAGACACACTTTGGATAACAAAATCCATCAAAACTGCACATAATGTGAACTGATCCCAACCCACTTATGAGTCTAATCAGTTCACCTGGGTGACCTCCAGCACCAGCAGCCTAATTAATGACCAGGTGCAGTGATAAGACTCCACACCCTCTCTCTCTGTTAAGACAGAAGATTCATGGGCTGAAGGCAGCATTATGAAAGCGATTTCAGTGGTTGGAATCAATATGGCTGAAAACTCATGCCTGCCACATCTGCTAAAACAGGTAAGCACAAGCCATACACAAGAACCTCCACATTGCTCTGTAATAATAATCTGTGCTGCGCTATATAAAGTGCATCTAGATATTGTACTTTGGGATGTCTGGGATTGGTGGATGTAGAATTTATAGGTTTATTCATTTCATAAGAATAACCACCATGAAGTCCATGATGAGACTTCTGCAGCCGCTGTGAGAGTGAAGTGATCCGTTACCGCCATAAATAAAAGACACCGAGCGGCGTGAATAATTCATCGGTAGCGAACCGGTCAGCGGTGCGGAAGGCAGAACTGACTCGATCCCTACAGGACGGTGACTGGAAACAGACCCAAAAGAGGAGTCACTTGTGCCCTGAGATGTCGCCAAACCTCCGGAGCAGGGTTTCCCAATAAGGGTGCCTCCAGCCATTGCAAAACTACAACTCCCAGCATGCCCAGAGAGCCTTTTGCAACAGATAGAGGCTCCCTGGTTGGGAAACTCATGTACATAGTAGTTATACACCTCCCTCCAGCTCTATCTGTATACTGCTTCTATCTCTATGACATCAGTATATATAGTAGTAATGCCCCTCCCCTCCAGCTCTATCTGTATACTGCTGCAATCTCTATGGGATCAGGATATATAGTAGTCATACACCTCCCCTCCAGCTCTATATGTATACTGCTGCTGCTGTCTCTATAGAATCAGGATATATAGTAGTTATGCACCTCCCCTCCAGCTCTATCTGTATACTGCTGCTATCTCTATGGGATCAGTATATATAATAGTTTAGTTGTGTAAGGTCTTACAGAGAGTATATGGTAACAATTTCTAACACTAAAATCTAGTAACAGTAAGTAAGGCCCCCAAAATGGGCATTTTTGCATAAACCCCAGCACACAGTGTTCTGGCTCATAGGATTGATCTGTGAGGTCCTATGAGGCGTTGGGCCCTTGGAATCTTTATAGAAGGTTTGAGGGATCAATTTTCGGAGTGTGAAATTCAGATTTTCGATTCTCTGGCCTCCCCGTCCCATCTATCTTATTAAAGGGGTACTCCGGTAGAATTTTTATTTTATTTTTTAAATCAACTGGTGCCAGAAAGTTAAACAGATTTGTAAATGACTGTAAAATCTTTACCCTTCCAGTACTTTTTAGCAGCTGTATGCTACAGAGGAAATTCTTTTCTTTTTGAATTTCTTTTTTGTCTTGTCCACAGTGCTCTCTGCTGACACCTGATGCCCGTATCAGGAACTGTCCAGAGCAGGCGAAAATCCCCATAGCAAACCTATGCTGCTCTGGACAGTTCCTGGCACGGACAGAGGTGTCAGCAGAGAGCGCTGAAGACAAGACAAAAAAAAGAAATTCAAAAAGAAAAGAATTTCCTCTGTAGCATACAGCTGCTAAAAAGTACTGGAAGGATAAAGATTTTTTTATAAAAGGAATTTAAAAATCTGTTTAACTTTTTCGCATCAGTTGATTTAAAAAAAAAATAATAATAATGTTTTCCACCGGAGTACCCCTTTAAGTCAATGAGAGACGTATGATGACCATGGAAATGAAATCACAGAACGTATATGATCGGCAGCTTCACTAAACTCCGGCACCAAAGATGGAAAACGCCGCCGCTCCGAAAACTAATCTAATCCTTTATCGCGGCGTGAAGCCGCCACTTTATACGGGGCCTCCGCCATTCCTCCAGATCAGCTTAATAAACCACAATAAATATCAACAGGATTTAAACTCACAATTGGGAAAAACTAATTTCGGAAATGCAGAACTGGAGAAGATGTTTGTAATTGCGCAGAAGCTCTTGGCGAGGGGGGGGAGGGGGGGGGGGCGATGTGATTTCTGGACTCACACAGAGATGTGCAGGGGAGCATTGATAAATGGGAGCGCGGATCATCATAGTCAGTGAGTCACTCCGGCAACCGGGAGAGCGACCAGAATCATCAACACCGAGCCAAGACAGAGATAAGGAGGGGCCCCGACCGGACTGCGCCATAGTGCACAGGCGACCACTTCGTTTTGTCTCCAAAAAATTATTGTGACACCCTAGTTATCTGTGGACACTGCTCCGCGTGGGATGACTGGCGACTACAGCTGCCATGCCCCCTCCATTCATGTCTATGGGAGGGGGCGTGACGGCTACTACGTAGCCGTCACACCCCCTCCCATAGACATGAATGGAGGGGGCGTGGCATGACATCACGGAAGCTCCAAACTGCTGCCGGTCCGCAAATCCTTTGTATATGGGATGACATGTGTTTCGGCGGAATACCCCTTTAGGGTGCGTTCCCACTTGGCGTATGCGCACCGTATTTCACGCTGCGCAAAACTTACGGCAGCAGCGGGAAACACGCTGCGTATTCTTTGCTCACTATACACACAGGGCTTTTCGGCGGCAGCCCTATGTGTGTAGTGAGTTTTGGAGGCGGGGCTGCGTGTCACAGTCACGCCGACACACAGCCCCGCCTCCAAAACTCACTGCACGCATAGGGCTGTCGCCGGAAAGCCCTGTGTGTATAGTGAGCGAGGAATACGCAGCGTATTTCCCGCTGCTGCGGTAAATTTAGCGCAGCGTGAAATACGCTGCGTATACGCCAGGTGGGAATGCACCCTAAGGGTACATTCCCACACGGCGTATTTGCTGCGTATTTGCTGCTGCGTATTTTATTTTCTCTGTTGAAGTCAATGGGTAGGAAAATACGCAGCACCAAATACGCAGCAAATACGCAGCAAATACGCAGCAAAATACGCCGTGTGGGAACGTACCCTAAGGGTACATTCAGACGAGCGGATTTTTCACTCCATATTTAGCCGCTGAAGGACCTCCTATATGCTGCCTTTACATGTGCCTGCTCGGAGCGGCAATATGCTGCTAGGAGCAGACACACTGAAGCGATGTGCGAATCGTTGTGCGCATGCGCAGTATACTCGCACATCGCGGCAGCTCTCGGCCTAGCTCATTGAGCAGGGGGAGCGGCCGCGATGTGTGCGAGTACACAGCGCATGCGCAGCAATTCGCACATCGCTTCAGTGTGTCTGCTCATAGCGACGTATTGCCGCTCCGAGCAGGCACATGTAAAGGCAGCATACAGAGGTCCTTCAGCGGCGGATCTGCAGCGTAAAATACACTGTAAATCCGCTCGTCTGAACGTACCCTTAGTGTCTATTCACACGTACAGGATTCTGCGCAGATTTGATGCGCAGGATTTTAAGCCGTGTTCAGTCATTCAGTTCACATTGAAATCTGCAGCAGAAAATCCTGTACATCAAATCTGCTCAGAATACTGTACGTGTGAATAGACCATTAAAGTGGTACTCCGACGTAAAAAAAAAAAAATACTTACCTGTCTGCCCTAGTCCTGAAATCACTAAAAATCCATTTGTTTTGTGGGTATGTAGTCCTCTCCTCTACCATGTCCTCTCACTACTTTCTGGTTGAGCAGTTGCTCAGTACCACAATTCCCAGAATGCATTACTTTCCTTCAGCCCTTCATCACAGTCCTCCAGCTTTGCCTACTCCCCTCCCACAGCAATCCTGCACATTTCAGGGCACAGCAGACTATTGCTCTGCAGCAGTAAATCACAGCACCTGTTGTATTCATTCCGTGTCTGCTCCTCTGTTGTGGCATTGTTCAGCACAAGGCAGCATGCTGTAAACATCCCTCATTTAGCAATAAAGATATATACACCAATAAAGATACATATGGATATGACAGAGAGATGGTTACGTAGCTGTAGGTGATGGTCAGAGGTGATGACATCACTCAGGGGGTGGGGCTTTAGCTTAGAGACAAGATCCAGTTAAGTCTTCTGAGATAGCAGAGAATGAAGCGTAGTCTCGTGAAAAAGGGGAGGAGCCAGGGAGCTGCTGAGGCAACACCACATGGACAATAAGAGGAATATACAACTTCCTGCCATAAAAGAGGGAGGAGCTGGGGAATTTCTGAGACAACATCACCGTGACAGAGGACTGCACAACTTCCTGTCAGAAGTGAGAAAGCAGCCAGGGAGCTGCTGAGACAACACTACACTGACAATAAGAGGACTACACAACCTCCTGTCAGGAAAGAGGGAGCAGCTGGGGAGCTGCTGAGACAACGCTACACTGACAATGAGAGGACTACACAACTTCCTGTCACGGGAGAGAGAGGAGCCAGGGAGTTCCTGGGACAGGACCATATTGACAACTAGAGGATTACCCAACCTCCTGTCAGGAGAGAGGGAGGAGCCAGGAAGCTCCTGAGACAGCACCACACTAATAATAAGATGACTACACAACTTCCTGTCAGGAGAGAGGGAGGAGCCAGGAAGCTCCTGAGACAGCACCACACTAATAATAAGATGACTACACAACTTCCTGTCAGGAGAGAGGGAGGAGCCAGGAAGCTCCTGAGACAGCACCACACTAATAATAAGATGACTACACAACTCCCTGTCAGGAGAGAGGGAGGAGCCAGGAAGCTCCTGAGACAGCACCACACTAATAATAAGATGACTACACAACTTCCTGTCAGGAGAGAGGGAGGAGCCAGGAAGCTCCTGAGACAGCACCACACTAATAATAAGATGACTACACAACTTCCTGTCAGGAGAGAGGGAGGAGCCAGGGAGTTCCTGGGACAGGACCATATTGACAATGAGAGGACTACCCAACCTCCTGTCAGGAGAGAGGGAGGAGCCAGGGAGTTCCTGGGACAGGACCACACTAATAATAAGATGACTACACAACTTCCTGTCAGGAGAGAGGGAGGAGCCAGGGAGTTCCTGGGATAGGACCACACTAATAATAAGATGACTACTCAACTTCCTGTCAGGAGAGAGGGAGGAGCCAGGGAGTTCCTGGGATAGGACCACACTAATAATAAGATGACTACACAACTTCCTGTCAGGAGAGAGGTAGGAGCCAGGAAGCTGCTGGGACAGAACCACACTAAAAATGAGATGACTACACAACTTCCTGTCAGGAGGGAAATTTACTATATTAGTAAGTTATATGTCTTGGGGAGATAGTTTTATTTAAATACAATTTTCCAATACAGGAATATTCCCGTCATTTTCCATGGCATTGGTGATTTCTATGACACTTTTTCTCCTATACATCATTAAGCGGCAAAGTCAATCTGTACTAACAAGTGTGAACAAATGGAGTATATTAATAGAGAATAGATTTTTTGGCGAGGCATGTCATGTCTTCCGCACCATCACACGCCCTGATTAAGCAATTAAACGCGACTTGCCACGCAGTCAGGTGAAGCGACAAGGACGGAACATGGGGACGAAAAGTGGGCATTTAGTACGGGCTTCCTTCTCTCGAAGCAGCGCCCCCTTCCTGACTGCTGGGAGGAAGATGCTTTTCGAGATCAAGGGGTTAAACTTGTTGGCCTTCCCATACATTGATATTGGTGATGGTGGCTGGTGATTTTTCATACAGCACCCCTGCAGGAAAGACAGAGAATTACACTCCCTCCAGTCTAATTTATTTCTCCCTTCTGTTCTCCATAACCCTAAGTCTTTCCAGGTCTTGTGGATGCTGAGCTAATTGCTTTATACTTTTATTTTATAATACAGCACCCCCGCAGGAAAAACAGAGCATTACACCCCTCCAGTCTAGTTTCTTTCTCTGGAACCCTAAGCCAAAGGCTGTCTGGACATGATGGGAGTTGTAGTTTAGCAACAGCTGAAGAGCAGATAAATATTTGCCCATATTGCTTGTAACATTATTCGTTCCCAATTAATCTGTGGTGGCTCAGTACAGGAGTTGCACCCCTGTACCCTTGCTGTCCTGTCTGGTGGACTCTATTGCAGTGTCCCCTGAGTCCCCCCTTAATCTGTGTATCATAAATAGTTAATTATATCTATTGCATTGTCTGAATAATGTTATGTGCCTTTAAATGTTGTTGCCAAGTCTTGTAACCAGGTAAGGTGTCAGTGACCTGATGACTTGTGGGTGACCTAACTGGCGTCTGAGTCATTATTTGCCTCGTGCCTAGCCCAGGATCCAGCGGCCATACCTCAGGCGGTGCAGAGGTTAACCACGCCCTGGCGTCACGAATACAAGGGGTTAATGCCATCTGCCTCCAGGGTAATAACATCTGCCCTCATCACACCCTCACCACAAATGTGGCCACACTAATGGGTACTGACGTGGTCCCACCTGGTGTCCTGCGTGACCCCATCCCACCTCCCATCACCTTGCCCCGTCTAGCCGCGTTGTAGCTCTTCGTGCTCTGCAGACGCCTCTAATCTGGAAGCCTCGGGGAATGGGGTGACTCAGACTGAGACTGATTTTAAGAGCTTTGAAGACGTGACTGCGGGGATGTGATATTCTCTAAGAAGGACGAGGCTCTGGGCTTTCTTCCTCTAAGTGCCATTTAACCTTGGAGGCTCGAGATACCCTTCTCGCTAATACTCTTACCGAAATATTCAAGATGAATAAAATTATTTTGAAGAAAAAGAGAGAAAGGAGGAATCATCCCAAAAAGTCCAATTCTCTGCAGGTGTAGTTATGTTTACCCCGTCTACCATCCAAAAATGACCTTTACCATTTCACTGATTACATTTACATTACTTATCCTGTACTGATCCTGAGTTATATCCTGTATTATACTCCAGAGCTGTACTCACTATTCTGCTGGTGAGGTCACTGTGTACATACATTACATTACTTATCCTGTACTGATCCTGAGTTATATCCTGTATTATACTCCAGAGCTGTACTCACTATTCTGCTGGTGAGGTCACTGTGTACATACATTACATTACTTATCCTGTACTGATCCTGAGTTATATCCTGTATTATACCTCAGAGCTGTACTCACTATTCTGCTGGTGAGGTCACTGTGTACATAAATTACATTACTTATCCTGTACTGATCCTGAGTTATATCCTGTATTATACTCCAGAGCTGTACTCACTATTCTGCTGGTGAGGTCACTGTGTACATACATTACATTACTTATCCTGTACTGATCCTGAGTTATATCCTGTATTATACTCCAGAGCTGTACTCACTATTCTGCTGGTGAGGTCACTGTGTACATACATTACATTACTTATCCTGTACTGATCCTGAGTTATATCCTGTATTATACTCCAGAGCTGTACTCACTATTCTGCTGGTGAGGTCACTGTGTACATAGATTACATTACTTATCCTGTACTGATCCTGAGTTATATCCTGTATTATATTCCAGAGCTGTACTCACTATTCTGCTGGTGAGGTCACTGTGTACATACATTACATTACTTATCCTGAGTTATATCCTGTATTATACTCCAGAGCTGTACTCACTATTCTGCTGGTGGGGTCACTGTGTACATACATTACATTACTTATCCTGTACTGATCCTGAGTTATATCCTGTATTATACTCCAGAGCTGTACTCACTATTCTGCTGGTGAGGTCACTGTGTACATACATTACATTACTTATCCTGTACTGATCCTGAGTTATATCCTGTATTATACTCCAGAGCTGTACTCGCTATTCTGCTGGTGGGGTCACTGTGTACATACATTACTTATCCTGTACTGATCCTGAGTTATATCATGTATTATACTCCAGAGCTGTACTCACTATTCTGCTGGTGAGGTCACTGTGTACATACATTACATTACTTATCCTGTACTGATCCTGACTTATATCCTGTATTATACTCTAGAGCTGCACTCACTATTCTGCTGGTGAGGTCACTGTGTACAAACATTACATTACTTATCCTGTACTGATCCTGAGTTATATCCTGTATTATACTCCAGAGCTGTACTCACTATTCTGCTGGTGGGGTCACTGTGTACATACATTACTTATCCTGTACTGATCCTGAGTTATATCCTGTATTATACTCCAGAGCTGTACTCACTATTCTGCTGGTGAGGTCACTGTGTACATATATTACATTACTTATCCTGTACTGATCCTGAGTTATATCCTGTATTATACCCCAGAGCTGTACTCACTATTCTGCTGGTGAGGTCACTGTGTACATACATTACATTACTTATCCTGTACTGATCCTGAGTTATATCCTGTATTATACCCCAGAGCTGTACTCACTATTCTGCTGGTGAGGTCACTGTGTACATACATTACATTACTTATCCTGTACTGATCCTGACTTATATCCTGTATTATACTCTAGAGCTGCACTCACTATTCTGCTGGTGGGGTCACTGTGTACATACATTACATTACTTATCTGTACTGATCCTGACTTATATCCTGTATTATACTCCAGAGCTGTACTCACTATTCTGCTGGTGAGGTCACTGTGAATATACATTACATTACTTATCCTGTACTGATCCTGACTTATATCCTGTATTATACCCCAGAGCTGCCCTCACTATTCTGCTGGTGAGGTCACTGTGTACATACATTACATTACTTATCCTGTACTGATCCTGAGTTATATCCTGTATTATACTCCAGAGCTGTACTCACTATTCTGCTGGTGAGGTCACTGTGTATATACATTACATTACTTATCCTGTACTGATCCTGAGTTATATCCTGTATTATACCCCAGAGCTGTACTCACTATTCTGCTGGTGAGGTCACTGTGTATATACATTACATTACTTATCCTGTACTGATCCTGAGTTATATCTTGTATTATACGCCAGAGCTGTACTCACTATTCTGCTGGTGAGGTCACTGTGTACATACATTACATTACTTATCCTGTACTGATCCTGACTTATATCCTGTATTATACCCCAGAGCTGTACTCACTATTCTGCTGGTGAGATCACTGTGTACATACATTACATTACTTATCCTGTACTGATCCTGACTTATATCCTGTATTGTACTCCCATCTGTATTGGGCATTAGATACCATGGCTATTGTGTTTCTTGGCATCTTATATGGGTACATTTGTGACACTGTTATCTTACAAGGTCTAGAAATCAATCCCAAAATGTTTAGAGGTGGAGAACGTTCATACTTGAGCTTTGCCATCCATCTGAATTGGCTTCTCCAGGGACACAGATATCCTTCTCAGCACTGGTGGTCCGTCATCTCCTTGCCTGGCATATAATGGGCATATTTGTGTTCTGGATTTATTTTATCATTATGGTGACAAACATGGAGGAATTCTTGCCCTCTAACCATCAGCTGTAGAAAAACCATTGGATGAATGACATGTGCCCGCGCCAATGTGCACGCCACCCGTCCGGTGCCCCAGACACTACGTCACTTCACTGTTGGGTAATCCCAGCTCCTGGTTTGCATTGTTGATATTTTGTTTATTCTTGCATGGCAACGTTCACGCTTCACTGCCCCCCCAGAGGTTCATATGCCAGTCAGTGCCCATTGATATAGATTGTAGACAGCTGGGTCACTGCTGATAATGTGCCCATTGTTAGGAGGTGTAAAACTCATCATGTGGAGGTGCCACCCCCTATAGCACCATAGATTGGCAAGGACGGTGTCCGCAGGGTTTATATTGGGGACATCGCTGTCATTCTCGGCATCTCCTGTAGGCTCGGCTGGCAGGGGGTGATGATTGAGCGCCGTGATCTTATCCTGGCATTTTTATGCCATTTTCTAAATATCTGCTCTATTAGATTCACATTGATCTGCTGTCTGGTGAAAATGCCAAAGCTGTTTTATTAAATCATTAATGTGCAGCTACATATAGAGGGTGAAGGGAGGAGCCGGGCACACGGCCATATGTGGCATTATAGTCAGCAGAGGCAAAGTGTCTCCACATCAGAGGAAGGGGCAGTGAGATGGCAGAATAATCTCCATACACATAGTCCTCCAGACTCCTCCATACACATAGTCCTCCAGACTCCTCCATACATATAGTCCTCCAGACTCCTCCATACACATAGTCCTCCAGACTCCTCCATACACATAGTCCTCCAGACTCCTCCATACACATAGTCCTCCAGACTCCTCCATACACATAGTCCTCCAGACTCCTCCATACACATAGTCCTCCAGACTCCTCATACACATAGTCCTCCAGACTCCTCCATACACATAGTCCTCCAGACTCCTCCATACACATAGTCCTCCAGACTCCTCCATACACATAGTCCTCCAGACTCCTCCATACACATAGTCCTCCAGACTCCTCCATACACATAGTCCTCCAGACTCCTCCATACACATAGTCCTCCAGACTCCTCCATACACATAGTCCTCCAGACTCCTCCATACACATAGTCCTCCAGACTCCTCCATACATATAGTCCTCCAGACTCCTCCATACACATAGTCCTCCAGACTCCTCCGTACACATAGTTCTCCAGACTCCTCCGTACACATAGTTCTCCAGACTCCTCCATACACATAGTCCTCCAGACTCCTCCATACACATAGTCCTCCAGACTCCTCCATACACATAGTCCTCCAGACTCCTCCATACACATAGTCCTCCAGACTCCTCCATACACATAGTCCTCCAGACTCCTCCATACACATAGTCCTCCAGACTCCTCCATACACATAGTCCTCCAGACTCCTCCATACACATAGTCCTCCAGACTCCTCATACACATAGTCCTCCAGACTCCTCCATACACATAGTCCTCCAGACTCCTCCATACACATAGTCCTCCAGACTCCTCCATACACATAGTGCTCCAGACTCCTCATACACATAGTCCTCCAGACTCCTCCATAGACAAAGTCCTCCAGACTCCTCCATAGACAAAGTCCTCCAGACTCCTCCATACACATAGTCCTCCAGACTCCTCCATACACATAGTCCTCCAGACTCCTCCATACACATAGTCCTCCAGACTCCTCCATACACATAGTCCTCCAGACTCCTCCATACACATAGTCCTCCAGACTCCTCCATACACATAGTCCTCCAGACTCCTCCATACACATAGTCCTCCAGACTCCTCCATACACATAGTCCTCCAGACTCCTCCATACACATAGTCCTCCAGACTCCTCCATACACATAGTCCTCCAGACTCCTCCATACACATAGTCCTCCAGACTCCTCCATACACATAGTCCTCCAGACTCCTCCATACACATAGTCCTCCAGACTCCTCCATACACATAGTCCTCCAGACTCCTCCATACACATAGTCCTCCAGACTCCTCCATACACATAGTCCTCCAGACTCCTCCATACACATAGTCCTCCAGACTCCTCCATACACATAGTCCTCCAGACTCCTCCATACACATAGTCCTCCAGACTCCTCCATACACATAGTCCTCCAGACTCCTCCATACACATAGTCCTCCAGACTCCTCCATACATATAGTGCTCCAGACTCCTCATACACATAGTCCTCCAGACTCCTCCATACACATAGTCCTCCAGACTCCTCCATACACATAGTCCTCCAGACTCCTCCATACACATAGTCCTCCAGACTCCTCCATACACATAGTCCTCCAGACTCCTCCATACACATAGTCCTCCAGACTCCTCCATACACATAGTCCTCCAGACTCCTCCATACACATAGTCCTCCAGACTCCTCCATACACATAGTCCTCCAGACTCCTCCATACACATAGTCCTCCAGACTCCTCCATACACATAGTCCTCCAGACTCCTCCATACACATAGTCCTCCAGACTCCTCCATACACATAGTCCTCCAGACTCCTCCATACACATAGTCCTCCAGACTCCTCCATACACATAGTCCTCCAGACTCCTCCATACACATAGTTCTCCAGACTCCTCCGTACACATAGTTCTCCAGACTCCTCCATACACATAGTCCTCCAGACTCCTCCATACACATAGTCCTCCAGACTCCTCCATACACATAGTCCTCCAGACTCCTCCATACACATAGTCCTCCAGACTCCTCCATACACATAGTCCTCCAGACTCCTCCATACACATAGTCCTCCAGACTCCTCATACACATAGTCCTCCAGACTCCTCCATACACATAGTCCTCCAGACTCCTCCATACACATAGTCCTCCAGACTCCTCCATACATATAGTGCTCCAGACTCCTCATACACATAGTCCTCCAGACTCCTCCATAGACAAAGTCCTCCAGACTCCTCCATAGACAAAGTCCTCCAGACTCCTCCATACACATAGTCCTCCAGACTCCTCCATACACATAGTCCTCCAGACTCCTCCATACACATAGTCCTCCAGACTCCTCCATACACATAGTCCTCCAGACTCCTCCATACACATAGTCCTCCAGACTCCTCCATACACATAGTCCTCCAGACTCCTCCATACACATAGTCCTCCAGACTCCTCCATACACATAGTCCTCCAGACTCCTCCATACACATAGTCCTCCAGACTCCTCCATACACATAGTCCTCCAGACTCCTCCATACACATAGTCCTCCAGACTCCTCCATACACATAGTCCTCCAGACTCCTCCATACACATAGTCCTCCAGACTCCTCCATACACATAGTCCTCCAGACTCCTCCATACACATAGTCCTCCAGACTCCTCCATACACATAGTCCTCCAGACTCCTCCATACACATAGTCCTCCAGACTCCTCCATACATATAGTGCTCCAGACTCCTCATACACATAGTCCTCCAGACTCCTCCATAGACAAAGTCCTCCAGACTCCTCCATACACATAGTCCTCCAGACTCCTCCATACATATAGTGCTCCAGACTCCTCCATACATATAGTCCTCCAGACTGCTCCATACACATAGTCCTCCAGACTCCTCCATACACATAGTCCTCCAGACTCCTCCATACACATAGTCCTCCAGACTCCTCCATACACATAGTCCTCCAGACTCCTCCATACACATAGTCCTCCAGACTCCTCCATACACATAGTCCTCCAGACTCCTCCATACACATAGTCCTCCAGACTCCTCCATACACATAGTCCTCCAGACTCCTCCATACACATAGTCCTCCAGACTCCTCCATACACATAGTCCTCCAGACTCCTCCATACACATAGTCCTCCAGACTCCTCCATACACATAGTCCTCCAGACTCCTCCATACACATAGTCCTCCAGACTCCTCCATACACATAGTCCTCCAGACTCCTCCATACATATAGTCCTCCAGACTCCTCCATATAGTCCTGTCCAGATTTCATAACCAGTGTGCCTAGAGCTGGTGCCTACAGCTGTTGAAAAACTACAATTCCCATCATGCCCGGACAGCCAAAGGCTGTCCGGGCATGCTGGGAGTTGTAGTTTTGCAACAGCTGGAGGTACCCTTGTTGGGAAACACTGGTGTAGACAATGGATGCAGCCATGAGGTCACAGCCTTATACAGATTCAATTTCCTCCCCGGTAATAAAAAAATTGGGAAGATGTCGGCTGCGTTACATGGAAATAGGATGCGCTCATCCGTAATGTGCGGCGACACACAGAAGAGACAATATATTAGGGGACATTGTGTTCCTCGCATTCCTACTTCTATTAGGGCCAGGTAAGCTGCAGACATGTCATTGCGAGCGGCCGGGATGAGAAGAAGCTTTGTGCGCTGCGCCCGGCGGTGACTCAGACGTAATCTACATCGGGACTCGGCCGCCCGGGCTATTTACGTGATTGTGTCGAATTCTTTTTCAGGAGCAATCCACCCGAATCTCCGTCCGGCACATCTCCAATGCATGACGTACTGCTCCGTGCACGAAGGGAATGAGGTCACCTGACATCACTAGGCGGCGGATCCTCAAGGACCATGTTCTATGGGATGTGACGTGAGGTCACGGCAGCTGGGACGAGCCGTACGGGAGGGCGACCGGGGGCGAGCGCCATATGGGAAAAGAGTGAAGGGACAGGACAATGAACTATAATTCATGGGGTTATTCTAGTGTCGAGCGCGAATATTCGCAATTACGAATAATCATAATTTTTTTACCCCCACAGAACACATCACAGTGATCTCATCCCTCCCCGCGTCCAGCTGGGGGTCTAACGAAGACTCCTATACTATTTACTGTATTAGACTGGAGAGCGAATATTCGCAAATATCGTCACTAAAATTAGATAGGTAGATAAATAGTGACCAAGAATATTAGGAGATAGATAGATATAGATAGATAGATATGAGATAGATAGATATAGATAGATAGATATAGATAGATAAATATGAGATAGATAGATATGAGATAGATAGATATAGATAGATAGATATAGATAGATAGATAGATATGAGATAGATAGATATAGATAGATAGAAATGAGATAGATAGATATGAAATAGATAAATAAAAGATAGAGATAGATGGATAGATAGATGTATATGAGATAGATAGATATGAGATAGAGATAGATGGATAGATAGATATGAGATAGATAGATGTGAGAGAGATAGATAGATAGATAGATATGAGATAGATGTATATGAGATAGATAGCTGGATAGATAGATTTGAGATAGATAGATGTGAGATAGATAGATAGATAGATATGAAATAGATAGATAGATAGATATGATATAGATAAATAGATAGATGGATAGATAGATAGATAGATAGATATGAGATAGATAGATATGAGATAGATAGATAAATAGATAGATAGATAGATATGAGATAGATAGATCGATATGAGATAGATAAATAAATAGATAGATAGATATGAGATAGATAGATAAATAGATAAATAGATATGAGATACAACCAAAGAATAAGTTGGCCAGCACTATTGATTCCAAACTATTATATGGACCTGGCATACAGGTGCAGGCTGCTGGGCTAAATATACAGCAACAGGAGAATACAGCAGCACACTGCTAGCACAAAGATATAGATACAACATGAGTATATATGAGTATATAGATGAAACATGAGTATATAGATAGAACATGAGAAGCTGTACAGCTGTAGAGCAATAAATGAAATTATGAAATTATGAGGTACTTAGCTTGCAAATTTGGCGCCAAATAGCGTGGACCGTCCCACCACGGTAAGGTGACCTCATTCTGGGACGGACCCTAAATTTGCAAGCTAAGTACCTCATAATTTCATTTATTGCATTACAGCTGTATAGCTTTTCATGTTCTATCTATATACTCGTGTATACTCATGTTTTATCTACGGTATATCTTTGTGCTAGCAGTGTGCTGCTGTATTCTCCTGTTGCTAGATATGAGATAGATACATAGATTGATAGATATGAGATAGACAGATAGATGGATATATAGATAGATATGAGATAGATAGATATGAGATAGATAGATATGAGATATATAGATATGAGATAGATAGATATGAGATAGACAGATAGATGGATATATATATAGATAGATAGATATATAGATAGATATGAGATAGATAGATAGATATGAGATAGATATGAGATAGATAGATATGAGATAGATGGATATATAGATAGATAGATATGAGATAGATATGAGATAGATAGAAAAATAGATAGATATGAGATAGATAAATAGATAGATATGAGATAGATAGATATGAGATAGATATGAGATAGATAGATGGATAGATAAATAGACAGATTGATAATATAGATAGGTAGAAAGTTATGCGCATACGTACATCCGCATTTACGCAAAGTGAAAATAACTGCAAATAAATCGAATATGTGATTTTCACAAATATAGGACGAATATGGCTTATGCTGCTCATCACTAGTCGGAACTATCTGACCAGGGACCACGTCTACCATCTCCGCCATGTGTTTACTTCCCAGGGCATTGCCCCCCGATATGTCAAGGATGTTATTCAGAGTGAAGGCACCGGCTGCCCCCCTGTGTGGTGCCCAATCTTGTATTCCCAGGCAGTGCACATCATGACCCACCCAGGAATTAGAATGAGGAATAACTCATCGCATATTCACGAGATAACAATGACTTATCTCCTATACAGGTTGCAGGGTGATGACCATTGCCCCGGACCTCAGCATACAAGGAGTGTCCTGCTTCTAGAAGACGCTGCCAGATACCCCTGGTGGAGGTGAATCTCTTTGATAAGAAAAGGATCGGGCAGTTGGTATTCAGAATACCTGACCCTTTTCTGCCCAACATCATCTATTGGGGGGAAATCATATGTCAGAAGGTCCCATACACAATAGATGGTTGGTAGATTGGAGGGTCTGGCCAACACAAGTCTTACATGTATGGGGACCTTAAAGGGGTTCTCCAGAGGAATAAAAAGGGCTTCAAATCAACTGGTGCCAGAAAGTTATACAGATTTGTTAATAAAAAATCTTAATCCTTCCAGTACTTATCAGCTGCTTTATGTTCCACAGGAAGTTGTGTAGTTCTTTTCAGTCTGACCACAGTGCTCTCTGCTGACACCTCTGTCCATGTCAGGAACTGTCCAGAGCAGGAGGGGTTTGCTATGTGGATTTGCTCCTTCTTTGGACAGTTCCTGACACAGACAGAGGTTGCAGTTAGCAGTTTGTTGTGTGCAGGAAAATGTATTGGTGATGTCAGAGGAGAATGGGCAGACTGGTTTGAGATGACAGAACAGCAACAGTAACTCAAATAACCAACCAAGGTCTGCAAACTGCCATCTCTGACCATGTTACCTGGTCCAACCTTGAAGCAGATGGGCTACAGCAGCTGAAGACCACACTGGGGCCACTCCTGTCAGCTAAGAACAGGAAACTGAGGCTACAATTCACACAGGCACCAAAACTGGACAATGGAAGATGATCCATCCGGCTTTGTATCAGTGGTTCAGGCTGGTGATGGTATAATGGTGGGGGGCATTTTCTGACCACACTTTGGGCCCCTTAGTACCGGGTATAATGACCTCCGCCTGAGTATTCTTACTGACCATGTCCATCCCTTTATGACTTCAAAGACAAATGGTTTCAGGGAACAACCCCCTTAGTTATGCACATGGCTGAAGATAAGGTTTTATTGTCATCTGACCTGGGAAGATCTGGCATCATAACCTGTAACTTAACATTCTGAATATTGGAAAAGAAACGTTATGAATAAAGAAAACAATGTAGATCTGCATAATATCGGCAGAACGTTTACATTACTATTGGTGTCATGTGCTCCACTAAATAAATAGCTGTATTGGCCCAGGTAGAATTATATATAACTCATCTCCTCATGACCACAGTGTCCCCTGTATCTTCTGATGATACATCCAGCAGGATAATGCCCCATGTCACATGACATCATCTCATACAGGACAGTGAGGTCACATGACATCATCTCATACAGGACAGTGAGGTCACATGACATCATCTCATACAGGACAGTGAGGTCACATGACATCATCTCATACAGGACAGTGAGGTCACATGACATCATCTCATACAGGACAGTGAGGTCACATGACATCCTCTCATACAGGACAGTGAGGTCACATGACATCATCTCATACAGGACAGTGAGGTCACATGACATCATCTCATACAGGACAATGAGGTCACATGACATCATCTCATACAGGACAGTGAGATCACATGATATCATCTCATACAGGACAGTGAGGTCACATGATATCATCTCATACAGGACAGTGAGGTCACATGATATCATCTCATACAGGACAATGAGGTCACATGACTCCAATGGCCTCCACAGTCACCAGCTACGATCCAATAGATCACCGCTGGGATGTGGTGGAACCGGAGATTCTCATCATGGATCCAACATATCTGAAGCAACTGTGTGATGTCATCATGTCTATATGGAGGAACTGTGTGATGTCATCATGTCTATATGGAGGAACTGTGTGATGTCATCATGTCCATATGGAGAACTGTGTCATGTCATCATGTCTATATGGAGGAATTGTGTGATGTCATCATGTCCATATGGAGGAATTGTGTGATGTCATCATGTCTATATGGAGTAACTGTGTGATGTCATCATGTCTATATGGATGAACTGTGTGATGTCATCATGTCCATATGGAGGAACTGTGTGATGTCATCATGTCTATATGGAGGAACTGTGTGATGTCATCATGTCTATATGGAGAACTGTGTGATGTCATCATGTCCATATGGAGGAACTGTGTGATGTCATCATGTCCATATGGAGGAACTGTGTGATGTCATCATGTCCATATGGAGGAACTGTGTGATGTCATCATGTCCATATGGAGAACTGTGTGATGTCATCATGTCCATATGGAGGAACTGTGTGATGTCATCATGCCCATATGGAGGAACTGTGTGATGTCATCATGTCTATATGGAGGAACTGTGTGATGTCATCATGTCTATATGGATGAACTGTGTGATGTCATCATGTCTATATGGAGGAACTGTGTGATGTCATCATGTCCATATGGAGGAACTGTGTGATGTCATCATGTCCATATGGAGGAACTGTGTGATGTCATCATGTCCATATAGAGGAACTGTGTGATGTCATCATGTCCATATGGAAGAACTGTGTGATGTCATCATGTCCATATGGATGAACTGTGTGATGTCATCATGCCCATATGGAGGAACTGTGTGATGTCATCATGTCTATATGGAGGAACTGTGTGATGTCATCATGTCTATATGGATGAACTGTGTGATGTCATCATGTCTATATGGAGGAACTGTGTGATGTCATCATGTCCATATGGAGGAACTGTGTGATGTCATCATGTCCATATGGAGGAACTGTGTGATGTCATCATGTCCATATAGAGGAACTGTGTGATGTCATCATGTCCATATGGAAGAACTGTGTGATGTCATCATGTCCATATGGAGAACTGTGTGATGTCATCATGTCTATATGGAGGAACTGTGTGATGTCATCATGTCTATATGGAGGAACTGTGTGATGTCATCATGTCCATATAGAGGAACTGTGTGATGTCATCATGTCCATATGGAGGAACTGTGTGATGTCATCATGTCCATATGGAGGAACTGTGTGATGTCATCATGTCCATATAGAGGAACTGTGTGATGTCATCATGTCCATATGGAAGAACTGTGTGATGTCATCATGTCCATATGGAGTGAAATCTCTAAGAAATGTTTCTAGTACCGTGTAGAAAGTATTTAGGGTGTCTGACCCGGGCCTAGCGAGGTGTACCTAATAAAGTGGCCAGTGAGTACAGATACATTGCAAAGACACAGGATGTTACATTTACAGCCGGTGTTAACCGGAGACGCAGTGTCGCTTTACTGTAATTGTTACCACAGATTATTAATTCGCAGCTGCCAAAACCTTAAGTGAAAAGACACTTCAGCTGATTCTTACAAGGATTTTGCAATACAAGGAAAAGTTATGTGAGCGAAATTGCTGCGAGGCAAAACACGCGGGAGAGGGGAATCCCTGCGCGTCGTTCGGTCGCGAAACGAGCAGAGAATAGGTTTGTAACCTGCCAGGAAACAGGGAGGCATCTGTGTTCACTGGGGGGAATGAGTCAGGCGGAGATATACGTAATATGGCCGCGCTACAGGAGGTGACTTGTACTCCGGAGACGTATCCCTACAGGCGGAGATCACCAGAGAACAGATGTGCTCCAGCTATCACACACATTCATTTATGTCAGGGATTTTTTCGTTTGCAGGATAAAGGAATTTATTCAGATTTAAAGGAACAGTCTTCAATTGAAGCATAAGGGCCCCAATGCATCTTTAATAGGGCTCCTATGTACTATTTATAATAATAGTGGTAAAGAGGCCTTCTGTTTTCTTCTGGCACCACCTCTGCATAGCCAAGAGCGGTGTTTCCCGTGCCTCCAGCTGTTGCAAAACTACAACCTCCAGCATGCCCAGACAGCCAAAGGCTGTCCGGGCACACTGGGAGTTGTAGTTTTGCAACAGCTGGAGGCACCCTGGTTGGAAAACTGACCTATAAGCAGCAAGTCACCTTCATATCCTTCCCATTGCTACCTGTAAAATCCATAAAAATATAAAATACTAAAAAAAAATATTACACACCCCTGGACATGAACCACCTCCCCTCAGCCTTATTGTCACTACAAATTTTTAAATAAAGTTTCCACCCATTTGACTCTTTAGTGAAATGTACAGATACAAAATAGTAAACTTTAGCAACAGTTCAGTGATGTGTGTAACCCCTTCCTTGCTTTGTTGCTGTATGTAAACAGTGCTACCTCCTGTATCTAATCCCACCCTCCCTTTAGTCTGCAGGCTTGTCTTCAGCAACAGTTCAGTGCTTAGTGTAACCCCTTCTTTGCTTTGCTGCTGTATGTAAACAGTGCTACCTCCTGTATCTAATCTCACCCTCCCTTTAGCCTGCAGGCTTGTCTTCAGCAACAGGTCAGTGCTTTGTGTAACCCCTTCTTTGCTTCACTGCTTTATGTAAACCGTGCTGCCTCCTGTATCTAATTTCATGCTCCCTTTAATCTACAGGCTTGTCTTTGGTCAGTGCTTTGTGTAACCACTTCCTTGCTTGCTGCTGTGTGTAACAGGGCTTCCTCCTGTATCTAATCTCACCCTCCCTTTAGCCTAAAGGCTTGTCTTCAGCAACAGGTCAGTGCTTAGTGTAACCCCTTCCTTGGTTTGCTGCTGTATGTAAACCGTGCTGCCTCCTGTATCTAATTTCATGCTCCATTTAATCTGCACTCTTGTCTTCACCTTCAGCAACAGCTCAGCGCTTTGTGTAACCACTTCCTTACTTTGCTGCTGTATGTAAATCGTGCTTCCTCCTGTATCTAATTTCACACTACCTTTAGCCTGCAGGCTTGTCTTTAACTTCAGCAACAGGTCAGTGCTTAGTGTAACCCCTTCTTTGCTGTGCCGCTGTTGTTTCTTTCATTTCTGCTCACATAGCACCTTGCAAAACAAATAACCCCTTCTGCTTCCACATGCCATCTATTGTACTGTACTGAAAACCATCGGCCCAACACAGTGCCAGCCTATCCAGTGGACTTTCTCCAGAACTACTGTATGTCATGGCATAGCAGTGAGGAGTAAGTCATATGTCGTGATTGGACAGGGAACTAAGGGAGGAAGTAACTGTGTGTGCACTACTCCCGCCCCCTGAAATGGAGAGAATAAGAAATAGTTGTGCATCATGGAATAGTCTGCAGCAGCATGCGCTTTATTACATCTGGTATGTTTATGGTGTATTGTGTATTTTTTTCTTATAACAACATTAAAGGGGTACTCCGGTGAAAACCTTTTTTCTTTTAAATCAACTGGTGGCAGAAAGTTAAACATATTTGTAAATTACTTCTATTAAAAAATCTTAATCCTTCCTGAACTTATTAGCTGCTGAATACTACAGAGGAAATTCTTTTCTTTTTGGAATGATCTCTGATGACATCACGACCACAGTTCTCTCTGCTGACGTTATTATAATAATAATAATAATAATAATAAAGCTTTATTTATTGTTGTCCTTAGTGGGATTTGAACCCAAGTCCCCAGCACTGCAAGGCAGCAGTGCTAACCACTGAGCCACCATGCTGCCCTTAGCATACATCTGCTATGCATGGTTACTAAAATGGACAGAGATGTCAGCAGAGAGCACTGTGTTCGTGATGTCATCAGTGTTCCAAAAAGAAAGGAATTTCCTCTGTAGCATTCAGCAGCTAATAAGTACTGGAAGGATTAAGATTTTTTTTTAATAGAAGTAGTTTACAAATATGTTTAACTTTCTGCCACCAGTTGATTTAAAAGAAAAAAGGTTTTCACCGGAGTACCCCTTTAAACTATTTCACTTAACCAGTGTTTCCCAACCAGGGTGCCTCCAGCTGTTGCAAAACTACAACTCCCAGCATGCCCGGACAGCCAAAGGCTGTCCAGGCATGCTGGGAATTGTAGTTTTGCAACAGCTGGAAACACATGGGTTGGAAAACACTGTCCTCAATCATTGACTTGGTTCTAGTCGATTCATACCGCACCACTGTGCAGCCCGCGCATTATCATGATCTAATACTAGAACACAAGATATTTTATTAGCCCTCGTAGCTTTTAATAAAACGGTCGCGGGGAAATATTTCTACTGTGATCCGTAAAGTCTCTTTATATCTGACAAATTATCGAGGCTGTGATTAGCCGCAGCATCCATCTTTATGCTGTATCGGTATGGCTGGTACTAGATGGCGGCATGTCCTACAATGTGGAATACTAACACATAGTGACTGTTCCAAACGTCATACTAGGGGGCCTATAGCAACCCTATGGTGGCAGCTGCGGCTTTACTTGCCTTTACTTGCACTATTAATAGACATTGCATGGCAGTACTTCATGTTCTACACTGTTCTGTAGACACTATATGGCAGTATTATACAGAACTATATGGTACTGCCACTGTTCTCTAGACAAAGTATGGCGGCATTATGTGGGTTCTGTACGGTACTTTTATAATTCTGTAGACACTACATGGCATTATTATACATGGGCTGTATGGTACTGCCACTGTTCTGTATATGAAGTATGGCGGTATTATGTGGGTTCTCTATGGTGCTATCACTGTTCTGTATACATAGTATGGCTGTATTATGTGGGTTCTGTATGGTACCTTTACAGTTTTGTAGACACTGTATGGCAGTATTATACAGGTGCTGTATGGTACTGTCACTGATCTGTATACAAAGTATGGCGGTATTATGTGGGTTCTCTATGGTACTATCGCTGTTCTGTATACACAGTATGGAGGTATTATGTGGGTTCTGTATGGTACTTTTACATTTCTGTAGACACTGTATGGCAGTATTATACAGGTGCTGTATGGTACTGTCAATGTTCTGTATACACAGTATGGCAGTATTATGTGGTTTCTGTATGGTGCTGTCACTATTCTGTATACAAAGTATGGCGGTATTATGTGGTTTCTGTATGGTACTGTCACTATTCTGTATACAAAGTATGGCGGTATTATGTGGGTTCTCTGTGGTACTATCACTGTAATGTATACACAGTATGGCAGTATTATGTGGGTTCTGTAAGGTACTTTTACAGTTCTGTAGACACTATATGGCAGTATTATACAGATGCTGTATGGTACTATCACTGTTCTGTATACACAGTATGGCAGTATTATGTGGGTTCTGTATGGTACTGTCACTATTCTGTATACAGAGTATGGCGGTATTATATGGGTTCTCTATGGTATTATCACTGTTCTGTATACACAGTATGGTGGTAGACACTGTATGGCAGTATTATAGCATGGTACTGTCACTGTTCTGTATACACAGTATGGTAGTATTATGTGGGTTCTCTATGGTACTGTCACTGTTCTGTATACACAGTATGGTAGTATAATGTGGGTTCTCTATGGTACTATCACTGTTCTGTATACACAGTGTGGCGGTAGACACTGTATGGCAGTATTATAGTATGGTACTGTCACTGTTCTGTATACACAGTATGGCGGTATTATGTGGGTTCTGTATGGTACTGTCACTATTCTGTATACACAGTATGGCGGTATTATGTGGGTTCTGTATGGTACTGTCACTATTCTGTATACACAGTATGGCGGTATTATGTGGGTTCTGTATGGTACTGTCACTATTCTGTATACACAGTATGGTGGTAGACACTGTATGGCAGTATTATAGCATGGTACTGTCACTGTTCTGTATACACAGTATGGTAGTATTATGTGGGTTCTCTATGGTACTATCACTGTTCTGTATACACAGTATGGCGGTAGACACTGTTTGGCAGTATTATAGTATGGTACTGTCACTGTTCTGTATACACAGTATGGTGGTATTATGTGGGTTCTGTATGGTACTGTCACTATTGTGTATACACAGTATGGCGGTATTATGTGGGTTCTGTATGGTACTGTCACTATTGTGTATACACAGTATGGCGGTATTATGTGGGTTCTGTATGGTACTGTCACTATTCTGTATACACAGTATGGCTGTATTATGTGGGTTCTGTATGGTACTGTCACTATTCTGTATACAAAGTATGGCGGTAGACACTGTATGGCAGTATTATAGCATGGTACTGTCACTGTTCTGTATACACAGTATGGCGGTATTATGTGGGTTCTCTATGGTACTATCACTGTTCTGTATACACAGTATGGCGGTATTATGTGGGTTCTGTATGGTACTGTTCTGTAGACTCTGTAGTACAGGATTATACAGTGCTGTGTGGTAGTGTCAATGTTCTGCTGACAATATATGGCAGTATTATACTGTGCTGTCACTGTTCTGTACAGACTGTATATTACTGTTATTGAACACTCAGGCTGTTAGGGCATGCTGAGAATTGTAGTTCTCCCTGCACAATAGAGCCTGCCTCCTCTCCATGTAGGTGGTGCGCTCTCATTCCAGACCCACGGACGCTATTTTAAAGCCTTAACTTCTCTCCAGAACGACATGTCTAAACTTTGTTTCCTTAAATAAACGCACATCTTCCTGGCAGCACCGGGTTCAGCTGAATTCTCTGCTCGTCTCCCAACACCTTCAGAAATTATTTAATTAGCTCCGATCCTTCAGAAACTCCTCAAAATGCTAAAAAAAAAAAGTCTGAGCCTCGCCTGTCGTCGTGACAGGGTGATAATTGTTCCTTCTAGAGCAGCGCTCCCGAAAAACATCCGTCTGTCATCACAGGTCGCTCTGTGACATTCGTTGTATTCTGCTTAAAGGGGTACTCCTCCCCTAGACATCCCATCCCCTATCTATCTCCCTGCTGTTTAGAGCGTCGGGTGCAGCGCAGGAGGCTTGTGACGTCACAGCCACGCCCCCTCAATGCAAGTCTATGGGAGGGGGCGTGACGGCAGTCATGCCCCCTCCCATAGACTTGCATTGAGGGGGCGTGGCTGTGACATCACGAGCGGCGGTGCTGCACCCGACGCTCTAAACAGCAGGGAAATAGGGGATAGGATGTCTAAGGGAGGAGTACTCCTTTAAAGGAGTAGTCCAGTGGTGACCCAGTGGTGAACAACTTATCCCCTATCCTAAGGATAGGGAATAAGTTTGAGATCGCGGGGGGTCCGACCGCTGGGGCCTTCTGCGATCTCCTGTACGGGGCCCCGACAGCCCGCACGAAGGGGGCGTGTCGACCCCCGCACGAAGCGGCGGCCGACACGACCCCTCAATACAACTCTATGGCAGAGCCGAAGCGCTGCCTTCGGCAATCTCCGGCTCTGCTCTGCTATCTGGCCGGAGAGCCTGGCCCCCGTACAGAGAGATCGCAGGGGGCCCCAGCGGTCGGACCCCCCGCGATCTCAAACTTATCCCCTATACTTAGAATAGGGGATAAGTTTTTCACCACTGGACTACCCCTTTAAGCAGAATACAACGAATGTCACAGAGCAACGTGTAATGACAGCGGCGGGACCCCCCGAGATCAGACATCTTATCCCCTATCCTTTGGATAGGGGATAAGATGTCTAGGGGCAGACTAACCCTTTAAAGAACATCTGTGGTGGCCCAGCGCAGGTGTAACAGCTGCTACTCTGAACCTTGTTCAGGCGACTGTGATCTTAGGTTTGAAGGACAGTCAAAAAAGTATTTCTAAAATGCTGAGGCCTATATTTCTGTGTTTATTACATTACAAATGTGTCTTTCACACCACGTTTTTGCAATACTGTTCCCGTATCAGGTTTTTGATGAAAAACGGATTCCTCAAAACCGGACTAAAACATTCACACCACGTTTTTGCAATACAGTTCCCGTATACATTTTCTATGTGAAAACCGCACGGAACCGTATTGGAAACCGTATGCATTGACTCTCCATTGAAAACTGTACGCCAAAAGATGCATCAGGTTTTGTCCGTTTTGCATCCTGTAAGGTTTTGTCAGGTTTTTTTCCTGTACCCAAAACCGTAGTCTACAACGGTTTTAGGTCCGGTTGAAAAACTGTATTAAACCGTATACGTTTTTTTAAAACATGGGAGTCAATGGGAACTGTACAGAACTGTATGTGCGTACGGTTCCATCCGGGTTTCACCATACGGTTTTTGACTTTGCACAGTTTTTTTTCTTGGAATTTCAATCAAACAAGTAAAACTTTATTCAAAATGGAGTGAAAAGTTAAAACCGTATAAGCTTCTTTCTTAAAAAATGGATGCAACCGGACATCATTTTTCAAACCGTATACGGTTTTTAACTGTATATGGGTTAAAATTTGTACACACGTTTTGATACAGTTTAGATTCAGGTTTTGAGGAATCAGTTTTTCCTCAAAAACCTGATACGGGAACTGTATTGCAAAAATGCCGTGTGAATGCATTGGCAACAGCAGTACCCATACCCGGCCAGTAGAAATTGTGTGCCAACCTGGAAACTGTATCAAAACGTGTCTACAAATTTCAACCCATATACAGTTAAAAAGCGTATATGGTTTGAAAAATGATGTCTGGCTGCATCCGTTTCTTTTGAGAAAAAAAACGTATAAGTTTTTAACTTTTCACTCCATATTGAATAAAGTTTCACTTGTTTGATTGAAATTCCAAGAAAAAAAACTGAGCACAGTCAAAAATCGTATGGTGGAAACCTGATGGAACCGTACGCACATACAGTTCTGTATGGTTCCCATCGACTCCCATATTTTAAAAAAACGTATACGGTTTAATACAGTTTTTCACCCGGACCAAAAAACCTCGTAGACTACAATTTTGGGTACGGGGAAAAAAACTGACAAAACTGCACAGGATGCAAAACGGACACAACCTGATACATCTTTTGGCATACGGTTTTCAATGGAGAGTCAATGCATACGGTTTTTAATACGGTTCCGTACGGTTTTCACATTGAAAACGTATGCCAATGAGACCCCAAAAGTCTCCCCTGTATAGTAAGGTACAGAGGAGGAGTTAGTTATTCTAGTTCCATCCAGGCTCCTGAGCAACAGTTAAGCTCAGGTGTGCTGTGCGTCGTGTGCTCTGAGGAGAGGCCTACTCCAGCTCTAATCATTCTACTGGTCATCCTACAAGGTTCACTCGCAGGAGGATTACAAGCCCCTGCAGAATAGTCTACAGTGTCTTAGAAGGACCCTAGCAACCAGAATCTAAAGTAACAGTCTACAATTCCGTCCGGTGAAAGCACCACAAGTCTCAGGAGAAGCTGCCTCCAAACTCGGACCGTGTATAGGATAACGGTGCCCTGGCGTCACGAAGTGATCAGGTACGTCTACTAACACCCAGTGGCCGCCACACATAGACTTATATCTCTGTAAGGAATGATGCGAACCGCTCCATCTATTCTCCATGGCAGTGGTCTCCAACCTGCGGTCTCGGGAACATGACACGTGTCTCGGGAACTGCCCAGTTTAGAAGCAAATCTCCATAGCAAACCTCTTCTACTCTGTGCAGTTCCCGAGACAACCAGTAAAGCATTAAAAAATCTTAATCCTTTCAGTACTTATGAGCTTCTGAAGTTAAGGTTGTTCTTTTCTGTCTAAGTGCTCTCTGATGACATGTGTCTTGGGAACCGCCCAGTTTAGAAACAAATCCCCATAGCAAACCTCTTCTAAACTGGGCGGTTCCTGAGACACGTGTCATCAGAGAGCACTTAGACAGAAAATAACAACCTTAACTTCAGAAGCTCATAAGTACTGAAAGGATTAAGATTTTTTAATAGAAGTAATTTACAAATCCGTTTAACTTTCTGGAGCCAGTTGATATATATATAAAAAAAGTTTTTTCCCTGGAATACCCCTTTAACCCCTTAAGGACCAAGGACGTACTGGTACGTCCTTGGTCCTGCTCTTCTGATATAACGCGGGGTTACACAGTAACCCCGCGTCATATCACGGCGGGCCCGTCTAATAGCGCGCAGCGCCGTGCGCTATTAACCCTTTAGCCGCGCGCTCAGAGCTGAGCCGCGCGGCTAAAAGTGAAAGTGAAAGTTCCCGGCTAGCTCAGTCGGGCTGTTCGGGATAGCCGCGGCTAATCGCGGCATCCCGAACAGCTGACAGGACAGCGGGAGGGCCGCTTCCTGCCTCCTCGCTATCCGATCGCCGAATGACTGCTCAGTGCCTGAGATCCAGGCCTGAGCAGTCAAGCGGCAGAATCGTTGATCACTGGTTTCTTATGAGAAACCAGTGATCAATGATAAAGATCAGTGTGTGCAGTGTTATAGGTCCCTATGGGATAACAATGATCAGTGTGTGCAGTGTTATAGGTCCCTATGAAAAAGTGAATAAAGGTCATTTAACTCCTCCCCTATTAAAAGTTTGAATCACCCCCCTTTTCCAATAAAAAAAAAAAACACAGTGTAAATAAAAATAAAAATAAACATATGTGGTATCACCGCGTGCGGAAATGTCCGAATTATAAAAATATATCATTAATTAAACCGCTCGGTCAATGGCGCAAAAAATACCGCCCCATACACGGAAAAATAAAAAAGTTATAGGGGTCAGAAGATGACAATTTTAAACGTATTAATTTTCCTGCATGTAGTTATGATTTTTTCCAGAAGTCCGACAAAATCAAACCTATATAAGTAGGGGATCATTTTAATTGTATGGACCTACAGAATAAAGATAAGGTTTCATTTTTACCGAAAAATGTACTACGTAGAAACGGAAGCCCCCAAAAGTTACAAAACAGCGTTTTTTTTTCTAATTTTGTCGCACAATGATTTTTTTTCCCGCTTCACCGTAAATTTTTGGGCAAAATGACTGACGTCATTACAAAGTAGAATTGGTGGCGCAAAAAATAAGCCATCATATGGATTTTTAGGTGCAAATTTGAAAGAGTTATGATTTTTTAAAGGCAAGGAGCAAAAAACGAAAATGCAAAAACGGAAAACCCCCCAGTCCTTAAGGGGTTAAAGGAAATAGAGAAAACTCCTATTAAAGGGTACTCCGGGGGGACCCTGTGTGGTGTCCCGGTACAGAACATGGTTCTGTACAGTCCTAAAGTCCCCTCAGGTAGAGTCCCTAAAGTCCACAGGGCTCTCCTGCAGGGGCCCCCTAAGTCATTACATAGTATTGTACTGTATATTGAGTATGTACATTTATTATATGTATAATACAGTGAATGTAAGTAATAAATGAAGGTTGTTAGGACATTTACACTGTATAGGACCTTCCTAAGGTCATGTGATCTGTCATGTGATGTGTGATCATATGATATACCCAGAGTTCAAGAGACACAGGTAACCACAGGCAACCAGCTACCAATGGGCTTTGGTCCAGCCCCCTGATATATAAGGGCTGTAGTCTCCACATTATCTCTCTTATCTCCTGGACATTAAAGGGGTAGTCCAGTGGTGAAAAACTTAGTCCAGGGTAGTCCAGGGTAGTCCAGTGATGAAAAAGTTTGAGATCGCGGGGGGTCCGACCGCTGGGGCCCCCTGCGATCTCTCTGTACGGGGCCCGGCTCTCCAGCCAGATGGCGGGTGTCGACCTCCGCACGAAGCGGCGGCCGACACGCCCCCTCAATACATCTCTATGGCAGAGCCGGAGATTGCCGAAGGCAGCGCTTCGGCTCTGCCATAGAGTTGTATTGAGGGGGCGTGTCGGCCGCCGCTTCGTGCGGAGGTCGAAACGCCCCCTTCCCGCGGGCTGTCGGGGCTCCAGTGGTTGGACCCCCCGCGATCTCAAACTTATCCCCTATCCTTAGGATAGGGGATAAGTTGTTCACCACTGGGTCACCACTGGACTACTCCTTTAAAGCACAAGGCGTGTACAAGTCTGGTCCAGCATATCTAGGCCAAAGCCTATAAACCAGCAGCCACATCAAATCTGTGAGTACAAGTCAAGTCTCTACTGTCCCTACAAAGTCATAACAGTAGAACAGTGGTCTGCGTCATTATTATTACTGCAACTACAAGTCCAAGCCTGAGAGGTTCTCTGTGTCCCGGTCACCTCTGGGGTAGGTGGCTATCTGTAAAGACTGTTTTCTGCCTTCTTCAGTAAAGTTCCAGTTGCATCAAAAACCCTGCTTTGGACTCTCACTTACTATATGCCGTTTTGGGTTGGTTGTCAGCGGTGCCCTACACCATACAACCATATCCTGGCGTCACGAACACTAGTGGTTAACAACATCTTGCCCCAGGGATTAATACCATCTGGCCGCGCTACCTACACCGCTACACCCCGTGGTCCCGCCATAACACCGTGGTCACCACACCTGTCTCAGCTGGCGATTGGCTGAGGGGACCGTCACTCCTGCTCGGGGCCAAAAAGCTCAGCAGTTTAGTTAGTAGCTGAGTCCCGTACAGGAGATCACGGTGGTACAGACCCCCCCCCCCCCCCTCCCCATGATTAGACATGTATACCCTATCCTGTGGATAAGGGATAAGCTGTGTTCTCCGGTGTACCCCTTACTTATTTATTTATTTATTTATTTATTTATTTATATATCTAATTTTATTTTTTGAATGTTATACTTAATTTTATCTATTTATTGATTTACTTCTTTATTTATTAAATGTTTTAATTAATTAATTAATTAATTAATTTATTTATTCAATTTATTGATTTATTGATGTACTTAATTTTTTATTCATTCATCTATTAATTTATGTGCTTAAATCTATTGATTTTGTTATTATTTATTCATTCATATATCTTTGTATTTAATTTTATCCATTTATTGATGTATTTCATTTATTTTATTTATTTAGGTATTTAATTTAATTTATTTATTCATTCATTTATGTATTTCATTTATTTTATTTATTTAGGTATTTAATTTATTTATTTATTCATTCATTCATTTATGTATTTCATTTTTATTTATTTATTTGATTATTTTATTTATTTATTTTTAAGGTAAGTGCACCTTAAAGAGTCAGGGCAATGTTTCCCACACAGGGAAAACTACAACTCCCAGCTTTCCTGGACAGGTGAAGGCTGCCCGTTGTAATTATGCACCCTGCTTGGGAAACACTGGGTCGGGGCATAGGGGGGCAGTGCATGGCGGGTATCCCCTAGTGTGAACGAGCCCCCCGTGTGTGAATCCGCTCCCTCCCGCCTCTGTATCATCCATGTGTTGGTTTTACGGACTCAGAGACTTGATTTTTTTTTAAACCTCCCAATGACGTCAATAGGGGAGAGAAATTAGAACAAAGCACCAGAGAGAGAGAGAGAGAGAGAGAGAGAGAGAGAGAGAGGGAGAGATCTGCAGTGCACCCAGTCCGCGAGGTTTTCTTTCCTCTCTCGCAGGGTGACATGCCAGGCAGATACCATCAATCACAGCCCTCCTGCCCAACCGCACCAGCTCTGCTTCATCATCCAGGGCTGTAATTTACCTTCACACAGCTCGTAAACACAATAAAACGCACACGAAGGTTGTATTCTCCGCCGCCGCTGCCATCTCCACTACCTGAGACTCCCATTAATACGTATAATATTAAACATTTTCTAATGCTACGTTCTTAAAGGGGTACTCCGGCCCAAAGACAACTTATCCCCTATTCAAAGGATAGGGGATAAGATGTCTGACCGCCGGGGTCCCGCCGCTGGGGACCCCCGCAATCTTGTATTCGGTACCCACCACTTTGAGCTGCATGCCGTGCTGCCATCTCACAAACTGCCGGGTGCCGATCACGGGGCCGGAGTATCGTGACGTCATGACTCCACCCCCGTGTGACGTCACCCCTCGCTATGCAAGTCTATAGACTTGCATAGCGAGGGGTGACGTCACACGGGGGCGGAGTCGTGATGTCAAGATTGTGGGGGTCCCCAGCTGTGGGACCCCTGTGGTCAGACATCTTATCCCCGGAGTACCACTTTAAAGGCACGTGGAGCCAGAATTTGGTATATACATATAATGCCACGTTCTTAAAGGGGTACTCTGGCCCAAAGACATCTTATCCCCTATTCAAAGGATAGGGGATAAGATGTCTGACCGCCGGGGTCCCGCCGCTGGGGACCCCCGCAATCTTGTATTCGGTACCCACCACTTTGAGCTGCATGCCGTGCTGCCATCTCACAAACTGCCGGGTGCCGATCACGGGGCCGGAGTATCGTGACGTCACGACTCCACCCCCGTGTGACGTCACCCCTCGCTATGCAAGTCTATAGACTTGCATAGCGAGGGGTGACGTCACACGGGGGCGGAGTCGTGATGTCAAGATTGTGGGGGTCCCCAGCTGCGGGACCCCTGTGGTCAGACATCTTATCCCCTATCCTTTGGATAGGGCATAAGATGTCTTAGGGCCGGAGTACCCCTTTAAAGGCACGTGGAGCCAGAATTTGGGGACATAATGTGAATTTCTACAAGGTATAATTGCATGTTGATAACTCGCAACGCTGGTAGTTTGACCATCATTTACTTCAATGGGTCCGCCGACCAATCTGCCTCTATCACGAATTTTCCAGGGACCAATTGATGTGAAACGTAACAAAACCCACAGCAGGTTTTAAATGCGTGAACGTGCCCAGCGGAGATTCTGCTGCCAAAAATCTGCCGCAGACAGCCCACGAAGAGCCCGCCCCCATACAATACAATACAAATACGCTGTGAGTTCGCTATCAAATCCAGAGATAGAAAAACAGAGAAAATTTCTTCCCAAAACAGCGACACCCCTGTCCTCAGGTTGTGTGTGGTATTACAATTTAGCTCCATTCAGTTCAATGGAACTGAGCTGCAATACCACAAACGACCTGAGGACAAGAGTGGCGCAGCTATGTTTGTTTAATCCTTCTAGTGTAAAACAATAAATATAAGAATGGGAGGAGGGGGTATGGAGCTGCAGCTTCTCATTCAGTGGTTTAGTTAAACTGCTTAAAGGGGTGGTCTGACAAAAAGCACCTCATCCCATATTCACAGGATAAGTGGCTAATGGTGGGTGGTCCGACGGCTGGGAAACACCCCCCAATCCCACATCCCCGCCCCCCGATCTCCTGTACGGACGCCTGTCTCTGCAGCGCTCCTCGGAAAGAACTGGGGCCCCTTTGAGGTTATTACGAGGAGGGGGTCCCAGTGGACCCCTGTGATCAGACACTTATACCAGACACAACCTGAGGATAAGGTGGTGCTGTTTTTGTTGTTGCAAGAAAGCCGCAGTATGTTTCTAATCTTGGACTGGACAGCCCCTTCAATATCAATGGACTAAACTTATTTAATCCAATTGGTGGGGTACGGTACGTGGTACCAGGAAGCTTTGTTTCCCTTCGTTGTGTACTGGGCACAGTGCCATACATTTTGTAGTGGCTGCGTCTGGTACTGCAGTGACTGGGCTACAATACCTGGCACTGCCACTACAAAATGTATGGCAATGTGCCCAGTACACAACGAAGGGAAAGCAAAGCTTCCTGGTACCATCAGCTGATTGGAGAAGATGCCAGGAAACCATGGACCATCAGATGTTGCTGAACTAGAACTCCCAGTGGTCTCCAAACTGTGGACCTCCAGATGTGGCAAAACTACACCTCCCAGTGGCCTCCAAACTGCAGACCTTCAAATGTGGCAAAACCACAACTCCCAGTGGCCTCCAAACCATGGACCTCTAGATGTGGCAAAACTACAACTCCCAGTGGCCTCCAAACAGTGGACCTCCAGATGTGGCAAAACACCAACTCCCAGTGGCCTCAAAACTATGGACCTCCAGATGTGGCAAAACAACAACTCCCAGTGGCCTCAAAACTGTGGACCTCCAGATGTGGCAAAACTACAACTCCCAGTGGCCTCCAAACTGTGGACCTCCAGATGTGGCAAAACACCAACTCCCAGTGGCCTCAAAACTATGGACCTCCAGATGTGGCAAAACTACAACTCCCAGTGGCCTCCAAACTGTGGACCTTCAAATGTGGCAAAACTACTACTCCAAGTGGCCTCCAAACTGTGGACCTTCAAATGTGGCAAAACTACTACTCCAAGTGGCCTCCAAACTGTGGACCTCCAGATGTGGCAAAACTACACCTCCCAGTGGCCTCCAAACTGTGGACCTCCAGATATTGCAAAACTACAACTACCAGTGGCCTCCAAACTGTGGACCTCCAGATGTGGCAAAACACCAACTCCCAGTGGCCTCAAAACTATGGACCTCCAGATGTGGCAAAACTACAACTCCCAGTGGCCTCAAAACTGTGGACCTCCAGATGTGGCAAAACTACGACTCCCAGCAAGCCCGGACAACCAACGGCTGTCCGGGCTTGCTGGGAGTTGTAGTTTAGCAGGGCAGGATGCAGCATTAGGAGAACAAAGTTTGGTGCTATCCCAATACAGTGTAAAGAGGGAGTGTAGCAGGAAATATGGACAGAGAGCTTCCAGAATGTGCGGGAGACAGTAGGGAAGCTCCGGAGTCCTATAAACATCTGTAGGGAGGGTCATCGGAACGAGAAGCAGATGCAGTCACTTGTGTATCTTGGGTTGGAAATCACATTACATGTTGCTAATAGAAATAAACAAATCTTCTTATTCCCGTTCTCGGGGGACCCTCGCACTGTAATCCGTTGTTATCAGCGAGTGGACCACCACCGCCGTAGGCGTCCTCACAGGAGCTCGCTAGGAGTTGAGCAAGGGCTTTCAATGAGCCGCCGCCAGCCATTTGTTTGCTCGATTTCACCAAACAGACGTCACATTGACACAATGTACACAGCAGCGGGCACACAATACACAGAGGAATCCCTAAACGCCTCTTTCAGGACTGCGGAGGGAGGGAGGGGGGTGTAGGTGACAGTAACAGCTCTTGGGATTTTTCCATTATTGACAGAATCGAGGACAAACCTGGGAACCCTCTGTTTTTTCTTTTCTTTTCGAGCCTCGGACTTCTGTTTGGGGAGACAAAATTGCCCAAATATCCAAAAAGTCCCATAGTCAGACTATATAAGGCTGGAGACAGTATTTCCTTTATAAGTGTCCCCCATGTACGATCTGTTGCGGGCTTTGTCCTTTCATTATATATGGCATTGTAATTTTGGTGCTGTTATTTGGACGCTGAATGGTGCCGTTATGTGGACACTGTATGGTGTTGTTAGTTGGACACTGTATGGCACTATTATTTGGACACTGTATGGTGCTGTTAGTTGGACACTGTATGGTGCTGTTAGTTGGATACTGTATGGTGCTGTTAGTTGGACACTGTATGGCGCTGTTAGTTGGACACTGTATGGTGCTGTTAGTTGGACTCTGTATGGCGCTGTTAGTTGGACACTGTATGGTGCTGTTAGTTGGACACTGTACGGCGCTGTTAGTTGGACACTGTATGGTGCTGTTAGTTGGACACTGTATGGCGCTGTTAGTTGGACACTGTATGGTGCTGTTAGTTGGACACTGTATGGCGCTGTTAGTTGGACACTGTATGGCGCTGTTAGTTGGACACTGTATGGTGCTGTTAGTTGGACACTGTATGGCGCTGTTAGTTGGACACTGTATGGTGCTGTTAGTTGGACACTGTATGGCGCTGTTAGTTGGACACTGTATGGTGCTGTTAGTTGGACACTGTATGGTGCTGTTAGTTGGACACTGTATGGTGCTGTTAGTTGGACACAGTATGGCACTATTATTTGGACACTGTATGGTGCTGTTAGTTGGACACTGTATGGCGCTGTTAGGTGGACACTGTATGGCGCTGTTAGTTGGACACTGTATGGTGCTGCTAGTTGGACACTGTATGGCACTATTATTTGGACACTGTATGGTGATGTTAGTTGGACACTGTATGGTGCTGTTAGTTGGACACTGTATGGTGCTGTTAGTTGGACACTGTATGGCGCTGTTAGTTGGACACTGTATGGTGCTGTTAGTTGGACACTGTATGGTGCTGTTAGTTGGACACTGTATGGCGCTGTTAGTTGGACACTGTATGGCGCTGTTAGTTGGACACTGTATGGCGCTGTTAGTTGGACACTGTATGGTGCTGTTAGTTGGACACAGTATGGTGCTGCTAGTTGGACACTGTATGGTGCTGTTATTTGGACACGGTATGGTGCTGCTAGTTGGACACTGTATGGCACTATTATTTGTACACTGTATGGCGCTGTTAGTTGGACACTGTATGGTGCTGTTAGTTGGACACTGTATGGGGCTGTTAGTTGGACACTGTATGGGGCTATTAGTTGGACACTGTATGGTGCTGTTAGTTGGACACTGTATGGTGCTGTTAATTGGACACTGTATGGTGCTGTTAGTTGGACACTGTATGGTGCTGTTAGTTGGACACTGTATGGTGCTGTTAGTTGGACACTGTATGGTGCTGTTAGTTGGACACTGTATGGTGCTGTTAATTGGACACTGTATGGTGCTGTTAGTTGGACACTGTATGGTGCTGTTAGTTGGACACTGTATGGTGCTGTTAGTTGGACACTGTATGGTGCTGTTAGTTGGACACTGTATGGTGCTGTTAGTTGGACACTGTATGGTGCTGTTAGTTGAACAGTGTATGGTGCTGTTAGTTGGACACTGTATGGTGCTGTTAGTTGGACACTTTATGGTGCTGTTAGTTGGACGCTGTATGGCACTATTATTTGGACACTGTATAGTGCTGTTAGTTGGACACTGTATGGTGCTGTTAGTTGGACACTGTATGGTGCTGTTAGTTGGACACTGTATGGTGCTGTTAGTTGGACACTGTATGGCGCTGTTAGTTGGACACTGTATGGTGCTGTTAGTTGGACACGGTATGGCGCTGTTAGTTGGACACTGTATGGTGCTGTTAGTTGAACAGTGTATGGTGCTGTTAGTTGGACACTGTATGGTGCTGTTAGTTTGACACTGTATGGTGCTGTTAGTTGGACACTGTATGGTGCTGTTAGTTGGACACTGTATGGCGCTGTTAGTTGAACACTGTATGGTGCTGTTAGTTGGACACGGTATGGCGCTGTTAGTTGGACACTGTATGGTGCTGTTAGTTGAACAGTGTATGGTGCTGTTAGTTGGACACTGTATGGTGCTGTTAGTTTGACACTGTATGGTGCTGTTAGTTGGACACTGTATGGTGCTGTTAGTTGGACACTGTATGGTGCTGTTAGTTGGACACTGTATGGCGCTGTTAGTTGGACACTGTATGGCGCTGTTAGTTGGACACTGTATGGCACTATTATTTGGACACTGTATGGCGCTGTTAGTTGGACACTGTATGGTGCTGTTAGTTGGACACTGTATGGTGCTGTTAGTTGGACACTGTATGGTGCTGCTAGTTGGACACTGTATGGCACTATTATTTGGACACTGTATGGCACTATTATTTGGACACTGTATGGTGCTGTTAGTTGGACATTGTATGGTGCTGTTAGTTGGACACTGTATGGCGCTGTTAGTTGGACACTGTATGGTGCTGTTAGTTGGACACTGTATGGTGCTGTTAGTTGGACACTGTATGGTGCTGTTAGTTGGACACTGTATGGCACTATTATTTGAACACTGTATGGTGCTGTTAGTTGGACACTGTATGGTGCTGTTAGTTGGACACTGTATGGCGCTTTTAGTTGGACACTGTATGGCGCTGTTAGTTGGACACTGTATGGCGCTGTTAGTTGGACACTGTATGGCACTATTATTTGGACACTGTATGGTGCTGTTAGTTGGACACTGTATGGTGCTGTTAGTTGGACACTGTATGGTGCTGTTAGTTGGACACTGTATGGTGCTGTTAGTTGGACACTGTATGGCACTATTATTTGAACACTGTATAGTGCTGTTAGTTGGACACTGTATGGTGCTGTTAGTTGGACACTGTATGGTGCTGTTAATTGGACACTGTATGGCATTATTATTTGGACACTGTATGGCACTATTATTTGGACACTGTATGGCGCTGTTAGGTGGACACTGTATAGTGCTGTTAGTTGGACACTGTATGGTGCTGTTATTTGGACACTGTATGGCATTATTATTTGGACACTGTAAGGCACTATTATTTGGACACTGTATGGCGCTGTTAGTTGGACACTGTATGGCGCTGTTAGTTGGACACTGTATGGCGCTGTTAGTTGGACACTGTATGGTGCTGTTAGTTGGACACTGTATGGTGCTGTTAGTTGGACACTGTATGGTGCTGTTAATTGGACACTGTATGGCATTATTATTTGGACACTGTATGGCACTATTATTTGGACACTGTATGGCGCTGTTAGGTGGACACTGTATAGTGCTGTTAGTTGGACACTGTATGGTGCTGTTAATTGGACACTGTATGGCATTATTATTTGGACACTGTAAGGCACTATTATTTGGACACTGTATGGCGCTGTTAGTTGGACACTGTATGGCGCTGTTAGTTGGACACTGTATGGTGCTGTTAGTTGGACACTGTATGGTGCTGTTAGTTGGACACTGTATGGTGCTGTTAGTTGGACACTGTATGGTGCTGTTAGTTGGACACTGTATGGTGCTGTTAGTTGGACACTGTATGGTGCTGTTAGTTGGACACTGTATGGTGCTGTTAGTTGGACACTGTATGGTGCTGTTAGTTGGACACTGTATGGTGCTGTTAGTTGGACACTGTATGGCGCTGTTAGTTGGACACTGTATGGTGTTGTTAGTTGGACACTGTAGTGTGCTGTGTTTTGGGCACTTTGGACAATCCCTATGTGTTTGAAGGATCCCTTGACAATCAGCAAAACACAAAGGCCGGAATTTATCATTGTAGTGTAAGTGAAGCATTTTTTTACACTTTTTTTGTGCACTGTAATGCACCAAATTTATTAAATGTCACAGAACATTTGATAAATTTTGTGCAGGTCACATTTTCTAAAATTTATCTCTTTTCATACACCAAAAAGCTAAGTCTGGGCTGGTGTAGTTTTAGAGACTTTTCAGTGGCTTTGCGCCTTTTTTACGCCTTTTCACAAAAGGGCGCAGTCCATAAATCCCTTCCATATCATGTTTATTGCCAAAATCAGTGGATTGCAACTCAAAATCAGCAGAAATGTGTAAACCAAAAGGCGCAAAAAAGGCGCAAATAAAACCTTCTTGCGCTTTTTTTGCACCTTTTCTAGACACAAAAAACTGTCTAAAAACCATGATAAATGTCGGCCAAAGAGTCCTCCTGCTGGGGCCTCCAGTGATCATCTGTAATCTATAGGTAAATCTGGCAGCAAGTGTTCAATTTCCACCACAGGAGAAATAAAGCATTACACACGACCCATTCATATTAACGTATTATCTGTGTAATGCCGGACAAAACAGGTCCTCCAGAACTCTTCTCTACTGGCCAAGAGATTAGGGTCCGGAACAGAGCTCTCCTTCTATTAGCTCAGCATTCTCTAATAGGGTATAAGGAACCCCTGACATTGGGCCTAAGAAACCGCTGACATTGTGCCCAAGGAACCCCTGACATTGTGCCCAAGGAACACCTGACATTAGTCCCAAGGAACCCCTGACATTGGGTCTAAAGAACCCCTGACATTGAGTCAAAGGAACCTCTAATATCGATCCAAGGAACCCCTGACATTGGGATCAAGGAACCCCTGATATCGATTCAAGGAACCCCTGACATTGGGCCCAGGAAACCCCTGACATTGATAAAAAAAAAAAAAAAAATGAGATTGGGTCCAAGGATCCACATTGGTCCAAGTAACCCCTGACATTGATCGAAGGAACCCCTGACATTAGTCGAGGAACCATTGACATTGGGCCCAAGGAACCCATGATACTGGGTCTAAGAATCCACTTACATTGGGATCACAGAACCCCTGACAATGGGCTAAAATAACCCCTAACATTGGGATCACTGAACCCCTGACATTGAGCTCAAGCAACCCCTGATATGTGACCCAAGAACTCCTGACATTGGGTCCAAGGAACCCCTGACATTGAGCCTAAGGAACCATTGACTATGGGTCTAAGGAACCCCTGACATTGGGCTCAAGTAATCCCTGACATTGGGATCACGGAACCCCCGGACATTGGGCTCAAGTAACCCCTGACATGTGGCCCAAGAACGCCTGACATTGGGTCCAAGGAACCCCTGACATTGGGTCCCAGGAACCCCTGACATTGGGCCCAGGAAACCCCTGACATTGATTCAAAATTTAAAAAAAAACTGAGATTGGGCCCAAGGATCCTCATTGGTCCAAGAAACCCCTGACATTGATCCAAGGAACCCAAGACATTCGTCTTGAGGAAACATTGACATTGGGATCACGGAAGCCCTGACATTGGGCTCAAGTAACCCCTGACATGTGGCCCAATAACTCCTGACATTGGGTCCAAGGAACCCCAGATATTGAGCCCTTGGAACCCCTGATATTGGGCGCTATGAACTCCTGATATTGGGCGCTATGAACCCCTGATATTGGGCGCTATGAACCCCTGACATTAGGCCCAAGGAACCCCTGACATTTGGCATAGGAAACCCCCTACATGGCGAACCTTTTATTAAATAATACCCCTAGGGCTGGGCACTGCGGCATCTCTGGGATTACCAAGTGTAAAGGTCACCTGAAAGCGGACACCTCCATTCACGGTATACTATACAAGTCTCAGGAGCTTCTCCTTTGTTGTCACGGTGGTCATGGTGACAGGGGAAGTGCATTGTACGGGCCTGTATGTACGCATTATATAGTGAAGGTGACCACACGCGTCGTCCAACAACAAATATTACGAAAAACAAGTTGACGCGTTGGATTGAGGTTGCGTCATGTAGGGTACACAACACCTGACCACAGAGACCGGGCACCTCGGTAGGAGGCTCTACATGGTGACTTCTGTGGTTCCCAAATATTTGTCAGTCTATTACTCCTCCTGGAACCAGGTATAACGAGTTTCTGACATGTAGCGCTACATACATCCCCACAGTTCTGCAGAACCTACCTAGGGTTATATGGTGGCCTATGCTTGGGTTATAAGACCTGCTGGAGATCTTCAGACAATGGACATCTTCATACAGTAAGGCAGTGTTTCCCAACCAGGGTGCCTCCAGCTGTTTCAAAACCAAAACTTCCAGCATGCCAGGCAGTAAGGCAGTGCTTCCCAACGAGGGTGCCTCCAGCTGTTCCAAAACTACAACTCCCAGAATGCTCTGGCAGTAAGGCAGTGTTTCCCAACCAGAGTGCCTCCAGCTGTTGCAAAACTACAACTCCCAGTATGCCCGGGCAGCCATTGGCTGCCCGGGCATACTAGGAGTTGTAGTTTTGCAACAGCTGGAGGCACTCTGGTTGAGAAACACTACCTGAGAAGACGTCACTGTTTAGCTACCGTCTGCCTTCCCCTGATCTCTAGTGATGAGCGGCAGGGGCCATATTCGAATTTGCGATATTTCGCAAATATATTGACGATTATTCGTCCTGTGTTTGAGAAATTTGCATATTCGTTATGTTCGTTCATTTTTTTTCCAATGTGAAAAATCGCATGGCAAAGTCGCATAAAAATGTGCATAAAATTTGCATAAAAATTTGCATGGTAAAAAAAAAAATGAATATTTGTCATTACGAATATATAGCACTATATAGAAATTAGTATATATAGTGCCGAAATTTGCAATAAAAATTTACATTACGAATATTCGGACTCAACACTACGGATCTCAGGACAATTATAGCTATTATTTCTGTTTTACAGTAAGGCGGCGTTCCCCTACCAGGGTGCCTCCAGCTGTTGTAGAACTACAACACCCAGCATGCTGGAAGTTGTAGTTTTGCAACAGTTGTAGGCACCCTGGTCGGGAAATACTGATTGATGCAGAACAATGATTTATGTGGAACACGGAACGTGGCCGGGTTCACAGGGCAGAATGTCCCCATGGAAACTCTTCGGGGGACATTTAGTGTAGGTGCACTGATCTTATACACAGGTTTCGATGTTGTAGTTGGAGTGTACATGCACCAAATTTATTAAATCTACACTCTCATTAAAACAAATTTTTGCTATTGCGCTCCTTATGGTAAAAAAAAAATCTTTCTAATATGCTTTGTTTAAAAAAAAAAAAAAAGTTTTCTATGTTTTATTTGTGTTTTAAAAAACTGCCACTAGGTGTCTCCCTACTTGTCCAGAGCACATTTCCCCCCCCTCTCTTGCACAGACTTTGGACTACTGCTGGCTTGGCAGAAGTCCAAAATCAGGAAATGCAGCCTGGAGTTCTGAGGGGGGGGGTGCAGCCTTAGCCAATCATAGCTCATCTCACACTGAACTGCTCTGGGCTGAGTGTAGCAGAGTGAGGGCGGAAGTTCTCCCCTGTATGGCTTGAGATGATGTCATGCCTGCTGGGGAACGCCCCTTCCCAGTCTGTGAATCTGACTGAGCAGAAAATACAGAGCGATATCAAGGTAGAAAACTAACAAATAAAAGTGGATCTCATGTCAAACATTTGTTGAGTGAGAAATCGTGCCGGCCGGCGTACCACTATCAGTCGCACGTGTGCCATTTTTGCGAAAAAATATACGCAAATAAACCTGTGTAAATCCCTTGATAAAGTCCCCCCTCCGTGTGGACATTCTGCAAATTGCGTGCGCTGGCATGAGGTGCAGGTGCAAAGACTGCTCAGAAATGCGCCGTCTCAGTAGACGGCAATGCCTTTCCGTACAAACAAATTCAGTGTTTTTGCGGACGCCGGAATCAGGATTTGCGCCGAAATTCTGCCGTCTGCACAGTGCAGCGGAATCCCACTGAGATCAATGGGACTCTGCTGCTGCAGAATTTCTGTGCGGAATTCTGCACAGAAATTCTGCCGTGTGAACATAGCCTGTGGAATTTTAGCGGCGGAAAGACCGATGCAGAAATTCTGCGGAATTCCATTGAAGTGTATTGGCTAGAAATTGCTGCGGAAATTCCATGCGGAAAGTCTACACTGTGAACAGTGCCTAACAGCCCTGCCCCTGTATTCATTATTTTTGTTATCAATTTTACATATATAGAACTTTCCATAGTTATTGATTTAAAGGGGTACTCCGCCCCTAGACAAAGGATCTTATCCCCAAAGGATAGGGGATAAGATGTCTGATCTTGGGGGTCTCGCCGCTAGGGAACCCCACAATCTCCATGCTTCACACGGCATTCGTTTAGAGCGTTCGGTGCAGCGTCGGTGGCTCGTGACGCCGTGCGTGACCGTGACGTCATGAACCTCCGCCCCGCATCGCCAGTCATCCGGCACAAAGCAAAGTTCGCTCCGTGCACCGGGTGTCTGGGGTGCTGCAGCTGAGATCTGCTGGGTACCCCTGCGATCAGATATCTTATCCCCTATCCCAGTGGTCTCCAACCTGCGGACCTCCAGATGTTGCAAAACTACAACTCCCAGCATGCCTGGACAGCCGTTGGCTGTCCAGGCATGCTGGGAGTTGTAGTTTTGCAACATCTGGAGGTCCGCAGGTTGGAGACCACTGCCCTATCCTTTGGATAGGGGATAAGATGTCTAGGGACGGAGTACCCCTTTTAGGCTGGGTGTATCCTATTATGGGAGAATGCTGACATATACGGTGGCGTACTCCGGTGGGTCCCATTTATTTCAATGGCCCAAATGTAGTCAACTAGTGACTACGCTCTGGACCATTTCCACCGGTATACGCCAATATAACGGACTCAATAATATAAAGGGGCTAAAACGTAATCACTACGTTTGGGCCTTTGAAATGAATGGGGCCCCCTAGAGTACGCCATGTTGTGTCTGGCAGCCAATGATCCCACTATCCTGCCATGCACATATACATTCCCCCGCTATATCACAGCCAGTCTGGTCTGGACACGGGGTTTGGTGTAGGCACAACCAGGGCTCAAGTTCTGCAGGAACGTGTGGGAACTAAGTTCCTGCACTTTTTCCACAGCAGGAACACCATTCCCATTAGCAGTAGTCCTGCAGGACCGGCCCTCCTGTGGAAATCTTGGGTGAGTTCCTCCACTTTTTCCACAGCAGGAACACCATTCCCATTAGCAGTAGTTCTGCAGGACCGGCCCTTCTGTGGAAATCTTGGGTGAGTTCCTGCACTTTTTTTCCCCCTTGACCCCTGGGCACAACCCTGTTACCATTAGGAATAGAATGTTCTATAATAATATATAATAATACAGAACATAATAAACGTTAATAATAAGTCTGGTATTATTGTGAAAACACTTTAACCACAGCTCCTTATCTCCGGCACAGCGAGGCCCAAGATTCCGACTAAGGATTTTCTTTTTTTTTTTTCATTACTACCGAGACAAAAACATCAGCGGAAAACGGCGTTCAGATGCTGCAAGACTACAACTCCCAGCATGTCCAACAACTCCTAGCAAGGGTCGCCACCTTTCTTGCAAAAAAAAAAAAATACCGGCCATGCTAATTTACATAATTAATTATATATGCGTGACATCACAGGATACACATATGCGAGGGGAAATTTTGTACTATTCTGACCCCTATAATGTGGTGGCCCAATAGAGGAGTTGCGCTCCTATACCGTTCTGTCCTGTGTGGCGGACTCTATCTCAGTGTCCCCTGAGTCCACCCTAATTGTATATATATCTCAAATGGTTAACAAGTGCCTTATGTTATGTATTAGATTGTCTTTATAATGTTCATATGCCTTTAACCCCTTAAGGACTCAGGGTTTTTCTGTTTTTGCACTTTTGTTTTTTCCTCCTTACCTTTTAAAAATCAAAACCCTTTCAATTTTCCACCTTAAATTCCATTTGATGGATTATTTTTTGCGTCACCAATTCTACTATGCAGTGATATTAGTCATTTTACCCATAAATCTACAGCGACACGGAAAAAAAAATCATTGTGCGACGAAATTGAAGAAAAAACGCCATTTTGTAATTTTGGGGGCTTCCGTTTCTACGCAGTGCATTTTTCAGTAAAAATGACACCTTATCTTTATTCTGTAGGTCCATACGGTGAAAATGATCCCCTACTTATATAGGTTTGATTTTGTCGCACTTCTGGAAAAAATCATAACTACATGCACGGAAATTTATACGTTTAAAATTGTCATCTTCTGACCCCTATAACTTTTTCTTTTTGCCCGTATGGGGCGGTATGAGGACTCATTTTTTGCGCCGTGATCTGAAGTTTTTATCGGTATCATTTTTGTATTGATCGGACTTTTTGATCGCTTTTATTCATTTTTTCATGATATAAAAAGCAACCAAAATATGTTATTTTGGACTTTTGGAATTTTTGGAATTTTTTTGCGCGTACACCATTGACCGTTTAATTAATTATATATTTTTATAGTTGGGACATTTACGCACGCGGTGATACCACATATGTTTATATTTATTTTTATTTACATGGTGTTTTTTTTTTATGGGAAAAGGGGGGTGATTTGAACTTTTATTAATGAAAGGGTTAAATCACATTTATTATTTTTTTTTACACTTTTTTTTGCAGTGTTATAGCTCCCATAGGGACCTATAACACTGCACACACTGATCTCTTATACTGATCATTGTTATCCGATAGGGACCTATAACACTGCACACACTGATCTCTTATACTGATCATTGTTATCCCATAGGGACCTATAACACTGCACACACTGATCTCTTATACTGATCATTGTTATCCCATAGGTACCTATAACACTGCACACACTGATCTCTTATACTGATCATTGTTATCCCATAGGGACCTATAACACTGCACACACTGATCTCTTATACTGATCATTGTTATCCCATAGGGACCTATAACACTGCACACACTGATCTCTTATACTGATCATTGTTATCCCATAGGGACCTATAACACTGCACACACTGATCTCTTATACTGATCATTGTTATCCGATAGGGACCTATAACACTGCACACACTGATCTCTTATACTGATCATTGTTATCCCATAGGGACCTATAACACTGCACACACTGATCTCTTATACTGATCATTGTTATCCCATAGGGACCTATAACACTGCACACACTGATCTCTTATACTGATCATTGTTATCCCATAGGGACCTATAACACTGCACACACTGATTGCCAGCACTGTTCACTGCAAAGCCATACCTTTGCAATGATCAGCGTTATCGGCGGTCGATTGCTCAAGCCTGCATCTCAGGCTTGGAGCAATCAATCGCCGAGGGGACACGCCGGAGGCAGGTAAGAGGACCTCCACCCGCGTTCCAGCTGATCGGGACACCGCATTTTCACTGCGGTAGTCCTGATCAGCCCCACTGAGCAGCCGGGCAGCTTTCACTTTCGTTTTAGACAAAGCATCCAACTTTGAACGCTGCGTCTAAAGGGTTAATAGCGCGCGGCACCGCAATACATGCCGGGACCGACCCCATATGACGCGGCGTCACCGCGTGACCCCGCGTTATATCGCGGGAGCCGGCCAAGGACGTCAATATACGTCCTTGGTCGTTAAGGGGTTTAATGTTGTTACCAAGTCATATGACCAGGGAAGGTGTCAGTGACCAGGTGACTTGTGTGGTGACCTATAGGACCCCTCCAAAGTCTCCCCCATATAAACCAAGGGAGGAGCTAGTTCAGTCTCTTGAGCTTTTGAGTACATGCTGAGGAATAATGTTGAGCAAGAATATTCGTAATGCAAATTTTTGTCGAGAATATCGGCACTTCGCGATTTCGTGAATATTTCGAATACAGTGGTATATATTCGTCATTACGAATATATAGCACTATATTCTAAATATTAGCGACATTTTATGTTTGTTTTTTACATGGAATTTGTTATGCAAATTTTATGCAAATTTCCGTTTTATTTTTTACATGCAAATTTTTATGCACATTTTTATGCGCATTTTTCATGCGAATTTCCGCATGGAAAAAAAAGTGAATGAACATAGCAAAATATTGTGAATTCGAATATTGTCCCAACTGCTGATCACTACTGAGGAACAGTCAAGACCTGAGAGTGTCCGGTGTCCTGAGGAGACACAATGCCTAGTCACGCAGCCACCAATCCAGTGCCCCACAGGTTAACGTCAAAGCCTGTAAGCTACATGCAGGGTGAAGTCTAGTCAGTCTTAGTCAAGTCAGTCAAGTCTGTCTAAATTCAGCGTGGGTTTGCAGCATTCTGTCCAAGTCCACTACAAGTTCCAGCGAGCCCGGAAGCCTCTTAAGTCACTGGTCACCTCCTTGGGCCTAACTGAGCTGTATAGACTATTCCAAAGCTGCCGTTGTTCCGTAACTTGGCATCGGAGTCATTATTTTCCCTGCGCCTAGCCCAGGATTCAGCGGCCATACCTCTGGTGGTGCATAGGTTAACTACGCCCTGGCGTCACGAATACAAGGGGTTAATGCCATCTGCACCTAGGGTAATAACATCTGCCCTCATCACACCCTCTACCACAATAACATTTTTATTTCTCTTTATATGGGGCTGTATGAGGGCTCATATTTTGTTCCCCAATCTGCAGTTTTTATCAGGACCATTTTTGTTTTCATGTGACTTTTTGATCGCTTTTTTTAAATTAAATTAATTAGTTGCAGTTGGTTACTAACTACAACTCCCAGCATGCCCTGATACAGCCTGTGGCTCAGCAGCTGCCCCAAATAAAAACTACAACTCCCAGCAATATATAGTAGTATATAGTCAGTGTTTCCCAAACAGGGGTGCCTCCAGCTGTTGTCACAAGCACAGTGCTCTCTGCTGACACCTCTGTCCATTTCAGGAACTGTCCAGAGCAGGAGAAAATCCCCATAACAAACATATGGTGCTCTGGACAGTTCCTAAAATGGACAGAGATGTCAGCAGAGAGCACTGTGCTCGTGATGTCAGCAGAGAGCACTGTGCTTGTGACAGAAAGAAATGCAAAAAGAAAAGAATTTCCTCTGTAGTATACAGACGCTAATAAGTACTGGAAGGATTTTGTAATAGGAGTAATTTACAAATCTGTTTAACTTTCAAAAAAAGTTTTCCACCGGAGTACCCCTTTAACAAAAAATAAATTAATTAAAAAACGCCACAAAAATGCGTACGCTTTTTCCTGCATTTTGAAATGTTTTATTTTTGTATTTTTTGTTAATTTTAGTGGAAAATGCTTTTTTTGAGCGTTCGGCGGCTCTTCACTGCTTTCACAATGGTGTTTTTCACATGGAAAAAAAACATGCGAAAAAAGAATAACCCGCCAATGTTTAACTTTTCTTGACATTTCCTTTTCTCCCACAGAAGTCTACGGGTATGTTCGCAATTTTACACGTGTAATTCCTTGAATGTATTCCGCCCCAATCTTGCCTTGATCGAATGTTTCATTGACTTTAAAGGGGTACTCCGGTGGAAAACATTTTTTTTTTTTAAATGAACGTGTGCCAGAAAGTTAAACAGTTTTGTAAATTACTTCTATTAAAAAATCTTTACCCTTCCAGTACTTTTTAGCAGCTGTATGCTACAGAGGAAATTATTTTCTTTTTGAATGTCTTTTTTTGTCTCGTCCATGGTGCTCTCTGCTGACACCTCTGTCCGTGTCAGGAACTGTCCAGAGCAGCATAGGTTTGCAGTGGGGATTTTCTTCTGCTCTGGACAGTTCCTGATATGGGCATCAGGTGTCAGCAGAGAGCACTGTGGACAAGACAAAAAAGAAATTAAAAAAGAAAAGAATTTCCTCTGTAGCATACAGCTGCTAAAAAGTACTGGAAGGGTAAAGATTTTTTATAGAAGTAATTTACAAATCTGTTTAACTTTCTGGCACCAGTTCATTTAAAAAAAATATATGTTTGCCACCGGAGTACCCCTTTAAGTCTTTGTTCACACGGCGGAATGTCCAACCGAAAAATATCTGGGTGGATATTTCGCAGACAGTGGGTGCCGGCGCTAGGACCGCTCGGAAATGTGCCGACTCCATAGACGGCAATACATTGCCGAGCGGATCCTGCAGATAGAAAAGACATGTGAGTTCATTCTGTAGAGGCCGAAATCGGAATTTCCGTGGCAGAAACACCTTGATTCCGGTGTCCGCAGAAAGAGTACATTTGTTCATTCTTTCAGTGGAATCCGCTCTGAAATGCATTGCCGCCTATGGAGACGGAGCATTTTCGATCAGTCTTAAAGGGGTATTCCAGGAAAAAAACTTTTTACATATTTTTTTTTCTATCAACTGGCTCCAGAAAGTTAAACAGATTTGTAAATTACTTCTATTAAAAAAATCTTAATCCTTCCAATAATTATCAGCTGCTGAAGTTGAGTTGTTCTTTTCTGTCTGGCAACAGTGCTCTCTGCTGACATCTCTGCTTGTCTCGGGAACTGCACAGAGTAGAAAAGGTTTGCTATGGGGATTTGCTTCTACTCTGGACAGTTCCCGAGACAGGTGTCATCAGAGAGCACTTAGACAGAAAAGAACAACTCAACTTTAGCAGCTCATAAGTACCGAAAGGATTTTAAAAAAATTATAGAAATAATTTACAAATCTGTTTAACTTTCTGGAGCCAGTTGAGATATATATATATATATATATATATATATATATATATATATAATGTTTTTTCCTGGATAACCCCTTTAACGCCAGCATGTTTGCCGAATGTCGGCCCGGAAAATTTCCACCATGTGAACATAGCCTAAAGGTAATAAAGATAGAATGGGACATATTGCAGCGTGCCCCGTTCCGTCCTGCAGGTTAGCGATGAGGGTTTTTCCGCGCGGCCTGGATCAGCTGCGCTCATCTGGATGGTAACAGCTGACTCCATTGTTCTCACGCTGAAGCGCGCACTTTCACAGCAGATTAAACAATCAGCTGATATAAAAGTTGAGAACGCCGTGTAGGATGGGGGGGGGGGGGGAATTCAAACAAAACAAACTAAAACCATAACACGCGTTTGTGAAGACATAGTAGAGCTGAGTTTGTCATTCGGTTCAAATCACGTGTAGACAGTCCTACTGGATTATTTTGACCATGTTTCCCAATCAGTGTGCCTACAGCTGTTGCAAAACTACAACTCCCAGCATGCCCGGACAGCCTTCGGCTGTCCGGGCATGCTGGGAGTTGTAGTTTTGCAACAGCTGTAGGCACCCTGGTTGGGAAACACTGTTACATTGTAACATGCCACTATTCTTATAATATTCAGATAAAGTTAAAGGGGTATTCCAGGAAAAAACTTTTTATATATATATATATATATATATATATATATATATATATCAACTGGCTCCAGAAAGTTAAACAGATTTGTGAATTGCTTCTATTAAAAAAATCTTAATCCTTTCAGTACTTATGAGCTTCTGAAGTTAAGTTTGTTCTTTTCTGTCTAAGTGCTCTCTGATGACACCTGTCTTGGGAACCGCCCAGTTTAGAAGCAAATCCCCCATAGCAAACCTCTTCTACTCTGTACAGTTCCCGAGACAAGCAGAGATGTCAGCAGAGAGCACTGTTGCCAGACAGAAAAGAACAACTCAACTTCAGCAGCTAATAATTATTGGAAGGATTAAGATTTTTTTAATAGAAGTCATTTACAAATCTGTTTAACTTTCTGGAGCCAGTTGATATATATAAAAAAAGTTTTTTTTCCTGGAATACCCCTTTAACTGTACATAAAAAACAAAAATACACTTATGGGGAGATGTAGCAGAGCTGAGTTGGTCACTAGCCTCAACTCACAGTAAAATTTACAATATTTTCAGGTAAAACCTAAACAAAGTTACATAATCAACCCAACTCTGCTACATCTACAATCTGACATATTACCGTATCGTATTGCTATTTTAAGCCAATAGGCCCTAAGCAATCCGCCACTCTATCCTCCTTGTGCAGCAGAGCTTGCAATCTAATCCTGTCATCACAGGCACTCAACGCCACAATGGCTTGTTTAAAGGGGTACTCCCGTGGAAAACTTTTTTTTTTTAAATCATCTGGTGCCAGAAAGTTAAACAGATTTGTAAATCACTTCTATAAAAAAAAAAAATCTTACTCCTTCCAGTACTTTTTAGGGGCTGTATACTAAAGAGAAATCCAAAAAAAAAAGAAATGCATTTCCTCTGATGTCATGACCACAGTGCTCTCTGCTGACCTCTGCTGTCCATTTTAGGAACTGTCCAGAGCAGCATATGTTCCCTATGGGGATTTTCTCCTGCTCTGGACAGTTCCTAAAATGGACAGCAGAGGTCAGCAGAGAGCACTGTGGTCATGACATCAGAGGAAATGCATTTCTTTTTTTGGATTTCTCTTTAGTATACAGCCCCTAAAAAGTACTGGAAGGAGTAAGATTTTTTTAATAGAAGTGATTTACAAATCTGTTTAACTTTCTGGCACCAGTTGATTTAAAAAAATAAAAAAAAATAAAAGTTTTCCACGGGAGTACCCCTTTAACACAAGGAACTGACAGCGAGAAGAAGCAGACATTCCTCACACACCTTTACCGGTGGCAAATGTGCGCAATAGTCACGCAGTAGTCGCCGTACACATGCAGAACGGGTCGCTTTGGCGTTTTTGCATCACCAGCAATGGATAAAAAAAGGGTACGTCAAACGAAAACGGAAATTAACGGTAACGTAGAACACACAGCATAGCAGAGAGATTTACACAACAAACTCGGCTCTGCTACATCTGTCATTGGAAATATTGACAGTGAAACAGTCTGGGTCTGCTTAGGCTGGGTTCACACCACGTTTTTCAAATACGGTTCAAATACGGTTTCCGCAAAAAAAACGTATGGCAAAAACCGTATGCAACCGTATACAACCGTATGACTCCAAATTAAAACGTATACGTTTTTTCCCCGTACGGTTCTATCCGTTTGCATCAGTTTTTGCGCGCGGTTTTGCTATTTTGTTGGAATTAGTTTTCCAGCAATTTAATAAAGTTACTATTGTTCTATTGAAATTCCAATCTGCGCATGTGTCTACTCCAAAAACGGATTAGAAAAACCGCGTGCAACCGTATTCTGAAATTCTGTGTACGGTTCTCATAGACAACAATGTTAAAAGAACCGCGTACGGTTTTCCAACCGGAGCCACAAAAACGTGGTCGACAGCGTTTTTGCCTGCGGTTGAAAAATCGGCAAAACCGTATCTGAGGCAAAACGGATGCAGCCGTACACAACATTTGGAATACGGTTTACAATGCATTCTCTATGCGTGCGGTTTCGAATACGGTCGTATACGTTTTTTTTTTTGCGGAAAACCGTATACGGTTACCGTATTTGAAAAACGTGGTGTGAACCCAGCCTTACACCGTTGCGCTGAATTCTTACACCAGTGCTTCCTAATCGGGGATGCCTCCAGCTGATGCAAAAGTACAACTCCCAGCATGCACGGACAGCGGCATGCTGGGAGTTGTAGTTTTGCAACTGGTTGGGAAGCTCTCACTTACACTGCGGCAAGACAAGCGGCAGCGGCTGTTTCTGTCTTCAACTATAGATGCAGCAGAGCTGAACTGACATTGATGGACATTCCGGCTCTGAAACTTTTCAACAAACTCGTCAACAAACGACACGACAAACTCGGCACAGCTACATCTGCATATGAAAAGATTGAAATTGAAAGCGTCTGAGTCTGCTTACACTAAATACTTTCACCAGTGCTTTCCAACCAGGGTGCCTCCAGCTGTTGCGAAACTACAACTCCCAGCATGCCCGGACAGCCGGAGGCTGTCCGGGCATGCTGGGAGTTGTAGTTTCGCAACAGCTGGAGGCATCCTGGTTGGGAAACACTGCGGCAACATAAGCGGAGCCTAATTCTGTTTCCCTTTTCAACTATAGATGTAGCAGAGCTGAATTTGTCATGTGCTGAAATCTGACATCCCGGCTATGCTACATCTAAAAAAAAAATCTTAATTTTTTTTTTTGTTATTTTTTTATTTTTTTTTATATATAAAGTAATTTTTTTTCGAATCGAGCATTCGAGACACATACCATATCCACGAGTGGCGGCGACTTGGAAAATCTTTTACGGTCAGCATGGCGAATGCGTTGAGTTATTGGATGCCACTTAAAGTCCTGTATGGATGGGGGGTGGGGGGGGGGGTATCTTTTGTGCTACGTCCTGCCCCCCGTTCACCCAGTGCAACGACACTTCAGCTCCGTGACAGCGAACGACCATTTACGGCGACGCTGGCGGTCCAGAAAGTCCTGTTCCTCTAGCCAAAAAAACAAAAGAGTCCGGCGTCTAATCTGTTCAGCACGAAAATCCTTTTCTGTTGACCGGCTAAGGAGTTTAATAAAAAAAGAATTCCGGATTGGGGGGGTTTTCAAACAAAGTCTTTGTTTCTTTTTCCAGGTACAAGCCTTAAAAGTAAAGAGCGAGACGTATTCGGAGGTGCTCTGCCAAAGTCCACATGACTAAGAGGAGTCACGTCGGATTTCACTTCTTCTCCTTCTTCTTCTCCTGCGCTCCGCATCGTGTCAGGAGCTGCCGTACGTCCTGTTTGACTAGTTCTAGGTTGTTTAACCTATTGAATGAAAAACGCAGGAACACCTAACACGTGAGATCAGATTTCCTGAATGACAAAAACCTATAGAGACAAGGTCTCCCCGGGCTCCTCGTCACTGCCCTAAGCCGCTGCCGCGAAAGGTGAAAACGTAAGGACTATTTGCTGAAATGAGATTAGGCGTCGCAAAAAGGACTTTCATTTTTAAGTGCCTTTTTTTTTATGTAAACCTTTGGCTACCTTGGATTGTTAAAGAACACGTGAACAAGAATATAACTACTATAATACTGTCTCCTATGTACAAGAATATAACTTCTATAATACTGCCTCCTATATACAAGAATATAACTACTATAATACTGTCTCCTATGTACAAGAATATAACTATTATAATACTGCTCCTATATACAAGAATATAACTACTATAATACTGCTCCAATATACAAGAATATAACTACTATAATACTGCCTCCTATATACAAGAATATAACTACTATAATACTGCTCCTATATACAAGAATATAACTACTATAATACTGTCTCCTATGTACAAGAATATAACTATTATAATACTGCTCCTATATACAAGAATATAACTACTATAATACTGCTCCTATATACAAGAATATAACTACTATAATACTGCTCCTATATACAAGACTATAACTACTATAATACTGCTCCTATATACAAGAATATAACTACTATAATACTGCTCCTATATACAAGACTATAACTACTATAATACTGCCTCCTATATACAAGAATATAACTACTATAATACTGCTCCTATATACAAGAATATAACTACTATAATACTGCCTCCTATATACAAGAATATAACTACTATCATACTGCTCCTATATACAAGAATATAACTACTATAATACTCCTCCTATATACAAGAATATAACTACTATAATAATGCTCCTATATACAAGAATATAACTACTATAATACTGCCTCCTATATACAAGAATATAACTACTATAATACTGCCTCCTATATACAAAAATATAACTACTATAATACTGCCTCCTATATACAAGAATATAACTACTATAATACTGCCTCCTATATACAAGAATATAACTACTATAATACTGCCTCCTATATACAAAAATATAACTACTATAATACTGCTCCTATATACAAGAATATATCTACTATAATACTGCTCCTATATACAAGAATATAACTACTATAGTACTGCCCCCTATATACAAGAATATAACTACTATAATACTGCTCCTATATACAAGAATATAACTACTATAATACTGCTCCTATATACAAGACTATAACTACTATAATATTGTCTCCTATGTACAAGAATATAACTACTATAATACTGCCCCTATATACAAGAATATAACTACTATAATACTGCTCCTATGTACAAGAATATAACTACTATAATACTGCCTCCTATATACAAGAATATAACTACTATAATACTGCCTCCTATATACAAGAATATAACTACTATAATACTGCTCCTGTATACAAGAATATAACTACTATAATACTGCTCCTATATACAAGAATATAACTACTATAATACTGCTCCTATATACAAGAATATAACTACTATAATACTGCTCCTATATACAGGAATATAACTACTATAATACTGCTCCTATATACAAGAATATAACTACCATAATACTGCTCCTATATACAAGAATATAACTACTATAATACTGCTCCTATATACAAGAATATAACTACTATAATACTGCTCCTATATACAAGAATATAACTACCATAATACTGCCTCCTATATACAAGAATATAACTACTATAATACTGCCTCCTATATACAAGAATATAACTACTATAATACTGCTCCTATATACAAGAATATAACTACTATAATACTGCCCCCTATGTACAAGAATATAACTACTATAATACTGCCCCTATATACAAGAATATAACTACTATAATACTGCTCCTATATACAAGAATATAACTACTATAATACTGCTACTATATACAAGAATATAACTACTAAAATACTGCTCCTATATACAAGAATATAACTACTATAATACTGCTCCTATATACAAGAATATAACTACTATAATACTGCCCCTATATACAAGAATATAACTACTATAATACTGCTCCTATATACAAGAATATAACTACTATAATACTGCTCCTATATACAAGAATATAACTACTATAATACTGCTCCTATATACAAGAATATAACTACTATAATACTGCCCCTATATACAAGAATATAACTACTATAATACTGCTCCTATATACAAGAATATAACTACTATAATACTGCTCCTATATACAAGACTATAACTACTATAATATTGCTCCTACAGTGGGGATCAAAAGTTTTGGCACCCCAGGTAAAAATTTGTATTAATGTGCATAAAGAAGCCAAGGAAAGATGGAAAAATCTCCAAAAGGCATCAAATTACAGATTAGACATTCTTATAATATGTCAACAAAAGTTACATTTTATTTCCATCATTTACACTTTAAAAATAACAGAAAACAAAAAAATGGCGTCTGCAAAAGTTTGGGCCCCCTGCAGAGATAATACCTTGTACTGCCCCCTTTGGCAAGTATCACAGCTTGTAAACACTTTTGTAGTCAGCCAAGAGTCTTTCAATTCTTGTTTGAGGTATCTTTGCCCATTCTTCCTTACAAAAGTCTTCCAGTTCTTTGAGATTTCTGGGCTGTCTGTCACGCACTGCTCTTTTAAGGTCTATCCATAGATTTTCAATTATGTTGAGGTCAGGAGATTGTGAAGGCCATGGCAAAACCTTCAGTTTACGCCTCTTGATGTAATCCCCCGTGGATTTCGAGGTGTGTTTAGGATCATTATCCATTTGTAGAAGCCATCCTCTCTTTAACTTCAGCTTTTTCACAGATGGCATCAAGTTAGCATCCAAAATTTGCTGAAATTTTATTGAATCAATTTTTCCTTCTACGTGTGAGATGTTCCCTGTGCCACTGGCTGCAATACAACCCCAAAGCATGATTGATCCACCCCCATGCTTAACAGTTGGACAGAGGTTATTTTCATTAAATTCTGTTCCCTTTCTTCTCCAAACGTACCTTTGCTCATTCCGGCCAAAAAGTTCAATTTTAACCTCATCGGTCCACAGAACTTGTTTCCAAAATGCATCAGGCTTGTCTATATGTTCATTTGCAAAGTTCAAACGCTGATTTTTGTGGTGAGGACGTAGAAGTGGTTTTCTTCTGATGACTCTTCCATGAAGACCATATTTGTACAAGTATCTCTTTATAGTGGAATAGTGTACCACAACTCCAGTGTCTGCCAGATCTTTCTGGAGGGATTGTGCAGTCAAACGTGGGTTTTTAATTATTTTTCTCACAATCCTGCAAGCTGTTCTGTGTGATATTTTTCTTGGTCTTCCAGATCTTGCTTTAACTTCCACTGTTCCTGATGACTGCCATTTCTTAATTATATTCCGAACAGAGGATATTGACATCTGAAAACGTTTTGCTATCTTCTTATAGCCTTCTCCAGCTTTGTGAGCGTCAACTATTTTCAGTTTCAGATTTCTAGACAACTGCTTAGAAGAACCCGTGGTGCTGATTGTTGGGGCAAGGTCAGATGAGTCTGGGCATTTAAAACCTTTGAGATTGACATCACTTGGTCTTCCCAGATGATGATTGAGAACAATCCATGACACTGGCAGGTCTCAGCTTTGCAAAGGGGGCAGTGCATGCTATAAATTCTGCAGGGTGCCCAAACTTTTGCAGACGCCATTTTTTAGTTTTCTGTTATTTTGAAAGTGTAAATGATGGAAATAAAATCTAACTTTTGTTGACATATTATAAGAATGTCTAATCTGTAATTTGATGCCTTTTGGAGATTTTTCCATCTTTCCTTGGCTTCTTTATGCACATTCAGGGTGCGTTCACACGGGGGTATTTGTCAGGGGATCCGCAGCTGCGAATCCGCTGACAAAGGCCCCTAAAGTGCTGCCCTCTTTGTGCCTGCTAATAGCGGCAATCCGCCGCTACCAGCAGACACACAGCGATGTGCGAGTTACGCTGCAGTGTACTCGCACACATCGCGGCCATTCTCTGTGTAGCTCAGGGAGCCGGGGGAGCGGCCGCGATGTGCAGATACACTGCGACTCGCACTTCACTGTGTCTGCTGGTAGCGGCGGATTGCCGCTATTAGCAGGCACAAAGAGGGCAGCACTTTAGGGGCCTTTGTCAGCGGATCCGCAGCTGCGGATCTGCTGACAAATACCCCCGTGTGAACGCACCCTAATACAAATTTTTACCTGGGGTGCCCAAAGTTTTGATCTCCATTGTATTCCGCTTGCTTAAGAACTAGAACCTCCTTGTATGTCCTGCTTGTTTAGAGTCTGGTACTTTGCATTCTGGGAAGAATAAGAGGCCTGGTACAGTCTTACCTGCTCCTCTGTGCACATTGTAAAGACTGTTTATACAATACGATTACATGGAATTTCACTGCCCTGGAGCCAGCATGAGGGATATAGAGATATTGGAAAATGCCTCGCCCCAGGCACCACTGTGATACTGCAGTTTGGTCCCATGCAAGTGAAAAATGCTGAGCTGCAATACCAGATGGTCAAAAGTGGTGCTGTTACTGGAAGAAAGCAGCCATTTTCTCTATTTTTATATGTATATATACTTTCTGATACCCTTGCTTTGGGTGCCAAGATGGCTTGCCCGCCCTCATGGTACCCCCCCTCCCCCTCCCGTGTGTCTCGGTGCAGCCTGCGCTCCTGTGTCTTGCTTATCAGTGTCGTCATTATATGATAATGTCATCTGCATCCTGAGATTCTCATTCAGCGTCTCTGAGGTTCATTGAGAGGAGCACAAGGCGCCCACTATTCCTAAAGCAGAGTGCGGCGGAGACAGCTGATATATTCGGGAGCGCAGTGTTGTGTTTCTGTGCAGTGATGTGTGCGCTTCGTAAGGGAATCACTGGAGAAATTTGGACAATGAGAGACATGGAAGGTGGAAGGAGACATGAGCCAAGGATATAGAGAGGGAGGAAAGAGTTGTGAGCCAAGGATAGAGAGAGGGAGGAAAGAGATGTGAGCCAAGGATAGAAAGAGGAGGGAAGAGACGTGAGCCAAGGATAGAGAGAGGGAGGAAAGAGATGTGAGCAGAGGATAGAGAGAGGAGGGAAGAGACATGAGCCAAGGATAGAGAGAGGAGGGAAGAGACGCGAGCCAAGGGTAGAGAGAGGGAGGAAAGAGATGTGAGCCAAGGATAGAGAGAGGGAGGAAAGAGATGTGAGCCAAGGATAGAAAGAGGAGGGAAGAGACATGAGCCAAGGATAGAGAGAGGGAGGAAAGAGTTGTGAGCCAAGGATAGAGAGAGGGAGGAAAGAGATGTGAGCCAAGGATAGAGAGAGGGAGGAAAGAGATGTGAGCCAAGCATAGAGAGAGGAGGGAAGAGACGTGAGCCAAGGATAGAGAGAGGGAGGAAAGAGATGTGAGCCAAGGATAGAGAGAGGAGGGAAGAGACGTGAGCCAAGGATAGAGAGAGGAGGGAAGAGACATGAGCCAAGGATAGAGAGAGGGAGGAAAGAGATGTGAGCCAAGGATAGAAAGAGGAGGGAAGAGACGTGAGCCAAGGATAGAGAGAGGGAGGAAAGAGATGTGAGCAGAGGATAGAGAGAGGAGGGAAGAGACATGAGCCAAGGATAGAGAGAGGGAGGAAAGAGTTGTGAGCCAAGGATAGAGAGAGGGAGGAAAGAGACGTGAGCCAAGGATAGAGAGAGGAGGGAAGAGACGTGTGCCAAGGGTAGAGAGAGGGAGGAAAGAGACGTGAGCCAAGGGTAGAGAGAGGGAGGAAAGAGATGTGAGCCAAGGATAGAGAGAGGGAGGAAAGAGATGTGAGCCAAGGATAGAGAGAGGGAGGAAAGAGACATGAGCCAAGGATAGAGAGAGGGAGGAAAGAGATGTGAACCAAGGATAGAGAGAGGGAGGAAAGAGATGTGAGCCAAGGATAGAGAGAGGGAGGAAAGAGATGTGAGCCAAGCATAGAGAGAGGAGGGAAGAGACGTGAGCCAAGGATAGAGAGAGGGAGGAAAGAGATGTGAGCCAAGGATAGAGAGAGGAGGGAAGAGACGTGAGCCAAGGATAGAGAGAGGAGGGAAGAGACATGAGCCAAGGATAGAGAGAGGGAGGAAAGAGATGTGAGCCAAGGATAGAGAGAGGGAGGAAAGAGATGTGAACCAAGGATAGAGAGAGGGAGGAAAGAGATGTGAGCCAAGGATAGAGAGAGGGAGGAAAGAGATGTGAGCCAAGGATAGAGAGAGGGAGGAAAGAGACATATGCCAAGGATAGAGAGAGGGAGGAAAGAGATGTGAGCCAAGGATAGAGAGAGGGAGGAAAGAGATGTGAGCCAAGGATAGAGAGAGGGAGGAAAGAGTTGTGAGCCAAGGATAGAGAGAGGGAGGGAAGAGACGTGAGCCAAGGATAGAGAGAGGGAGGAAAGAGATGTGAGCCAAGGATAGAGAGAGGGAGGAAAGAGATGTGAGCCAAGGATAGAGAGAGGGAGGAAAGAGTTGTGAGCCAAGGATAGAGAGAGGGAGGAAAGAGACATGAGCCAAGGATAGAGAGAGGGAGGAAAGAGATGTGAGCCAAGGATAGAGAGAGGGAGGAAAGAGATGTGAGCCAAGGATAGAGAGAGGGAGGAAAGAGTTGTGAGCCAAGGATAGAGAGAGGGAGGAAAGAGACATGAGCCAAGGATAGAGAGAGGGAGGAAAGAGATGTGAGCCAAGGATAGAGAGAGGGAGGAAAGAGATGTGAGCCAAGGATAGAGAGAGGGAGGAAAGGTGGTTTTCTTCTGATGACTCTTCCATGAAGACCATATTTGTACAAGTATCTCTTTATAGTGGAATAGTGTACCACAACTCCAGTGTCTGCCAGATCTTTCTGGAGGGATTGTGCAGTCAAACGTGGGTTTTTAATTATTTTTCTCACAATCCTGCAAGCTGTTCTGTGTGATATTTTTCTTGGTCTTCCAGATCTTGCTTTAACTTCCACTGTTCCTGATGACTGCCATTTCTTAATTATATTCCGAACAGAGGATATTGACATCTGAAAACGTTTTGCTATCTTCTTATAGCCTTCTCCAGCTTTGTGAGCGTCAACTATTTTCAGTTTCAGATTTCTAGACAACTGCTTAGAAGAACCCGTGGTGCTGATTGTTGGGGCAAGGTCAGATGAGTCTGGGCATTTAAAACCTTTGAGATTGACATCACTTGGTCTTCCCAGATGATGATTGAGAACAATCCATGACACTGGCAGGTCTCAGCTTTGCAAAGGGGGCAGTGCATGCTATAAATTCTGCAGGGTGCCCAAACTTTTGCAGACGCCATTTTTTAGTTTTCTGTTATTTTGAAAGTGTAAATGATGGAAATAAAATCTAACTTTTGTTGACATATTATAAGAATGTCTAATCTGTAATTTGATGCCTTTTGGAGATTTTTCCATCTTTCCTTGGCTTCTTTATGCACATTCAGGGTGCGTTCACACGGGGGTATTTGTCAGGGGATCCGCAGCTGCGAATCCGCTGACAAAGGCCCCTAAAGTGCTGCCCTCTTTGTGCCTGCTAATAGCGGCAATCCGCCGCTACCAGCAGACACACAGCGATGTGCGAGTTACGCTGCAGTGTACTCGCACACATCGCGGCCATTCTCTGTGTAGCTCAGGGAGCCGGGGGAGCGGCCGCGATGTGCAGATACACTGCGACTCGCACTTCACTGTGTCTGCTGGTAGCGGCGGATTGCCGCTATTAGCAGGCACAAAGAGGGCAGCACTTTAGGGGCCTTTGTCAGCGGATCCGCAGCTGCGGATCTGCTGACAAATACCCCCGTGTGAACGCACCCTAATACAAATTTTTACCTGGGGTGCCCAAAGTTTTGATCTCCATTGTATTCCGCTTGCTTAAGAACTAGAACCTCCTTGTATGTCCTGCTTGTTTAGAGTCTGGTACTTTGCATTCTGGGAAGAATAAGAGGCCTGGTACAGTCTTACCTGCTCCTCTGTGCACATTGTAAAGACTGTTTATACAATACGATTACATGGAATTTCACTGCCCTGGAGCCAGCATGAGGGATATAGAGATATTGGAAAATGCCTCGCCCCAGGCACCACTGTGATACTGCAGTTTGGTCCCATGCAAGTGAAAAATGCTGAGCTGCAATACCAGATGGTCAAAAGTGGTGCTGTTACTGGAAGAAAGCAGCCATTTTCTCTATTTTTATATGTATATATACTTTCTGATACCCTTGCTTTGGGTGCCAAGATGGCTTGCCCGCCCTCATGGTACCCCCCCTCCCCCTCCCGTGTGTCTCGGTGCAGCCTGCGCTCCTGTGTCTTGCTTATCAGTGTCGTCATTATATGATAATGTCATCTGCATCCTGAGATTCTCATTCAGCGTCTCTGAGGTTCATTGAGAGGAGCACAAGGCGCCCACTATTCCTAAAGCAGAGTGCGGCGGAGACAGCTGATATATTCGGGAGCGCAGTGTTGTGTTTCTGTGCAGTGATGTGTGCGCTTCGTAAGGGAATCACTGGAGAAATTTGGACAATGAGAGACATGGAAGGTGGAAGGAGACATGAGCCAAGGATATAGAGAGGGAGGAAAGAGTTGTGAGCCAAGGATAGAGAGAGGGAGGAAAGAGATGTGAGCCAAGGATAGAAAGAGGAGGGAAGAGACGTGAGCCAAGGATAGAGAGAGGGAGGAAAGAGATGTGAGCAGAGGATAGAGAGAGGAGGGAAGAGACATGAGCCAAGGATAGAGAGAGGAGGGAAGAGACGCGAGCCAAGGGTAGAGAGAGGGAGGAAAGAGATGTGAGCCAAGCATAGAGAGAGGAGGGAAGAGACGTGAGCCAAGGATAGAGAGAGGGAGGAAAGAGATGTGAGCCAAGGATAGAGAGAGGAGGGAAGAGACGTGAGCCAAGGATAGAGAGAGGAGGGAAGAGACATGAGCCAAGGATAGAGAGAGGGAGGAAAGAGATGTGAGCCAAGGATAGAAAGAGGAGGGAAGAGACGTGAGCCAAGGATAGAGAGAGGGAGGAAAGAGATGTGAGCAGAGGATAGAGAGAGGAGGGAAGAGACATGAGCCAAGGATAGAGAGAGGGAGGAAAGAGATGTGAGCCAAGGATAGAAAGAGGAGGGAAGAGACATGAGCCAAGGATAGAGAGAGGGAGGAAAGAGTTGTGAGCCAAGGATAGAGAGAGGGAGGAAAGAGATGTGAGCCAAGGATAGAGAGAGGGAGGAAAGAGATGTGAGCCAAGCATAGAGAGAGGAGGGAAGAGACGTGAGCCAAGGATAGAGAGAGGGAGGAAAGAGATGTGAGCCAAGGATAGAGAGAGGAGGGAAGAGACGTGAGCCAAGGATAGAGAGAGGAGGGAAGAGACATGAGCCAAGGATAGAGAGAGGGAGGAAAGAGATGTGAGCCAAGGATAGAAAGAGGAGGGAAGAGACGTGAGCCAAGGATAGAGAGAGGGAGGAAAGAGATGTGAGCAGAGGATAGAGAGAGGAGGGAAGAGACATGAGCCAAGGATAGAGAGAGGGAGGAAAGAGTTGTGAGCCAAGGATAGAGAGAGGGAGGAAAGAGACGTGAGCCAAGGATAGAGAGAGGAGGGAAGAGACGTGTGCCAAGGGTAGAGAGAGGGAGGAAAGAGACGTGAGGAAAGGGTAGAGAGAGGGAGGAAAGAGATGTGAGCCAAGGATAGAGAGAGGGAGGAAAGAGATGTGAGCCAAGGATAGAGAGAGGGAGGAAAGAGACATGAGCCAAGGATAGAGAGAGGGAGGAAAGAGATGTGAACCAAGGATAGAGAGAGGGAGGAAAGAGATGTGAGCCAAGGATAGAGAGAGGGAGGAAAGAGATGTGAGCCAAGCATAGAGAGAGGAGGGAAGAGACGTGAGCCAAGGATAGAGAGAGGGAGGAAAGAGATGTGAGCCAAGGATAGAGAGAGGAGGGAAGAGACGTGAGCCAAGGATAGAGAGAGGAGGGAAGAGACATGAGCCAAGGATAGAGAGAGGGAGGAAAGAGATGTGAGCCAAGGATAGAGAGAGGGAGGAAAGAGATGTGAACCAAGGATAGAGAGAGGGAGGAAAGAGATGTGAGCCAAGGATAGAGAGAGGGAGGAAAGAGATGTGAGCCAAGGATAGAGAGAGGGAGGAAAGAGACATATGCCAAGGATAGAGAGAGGGAGGAAAGAGATGTGAGCCAAGGATAGAGAGAGGGAGGAAAGAGATGTGAGCCAAGGATAGAGAGAGGGAGGAAAGAGTTGTGAGCCAAGGATAGAGAGAGGGAGGGAAGAGACGTGAGCCAAGGATAGAGAGAGGGAGGAAAGAGATGTGAGCCAAGGATAGAGAGAGGGAGGAAAGAGATGTGAGCCAAGGATAGAGAGAGGGAGGAAAGAGTTGTGAGCCAAGGATAGAGAGAGGGAGGAAAGAGACATGAGCCAAGGATAGAGAGAGGGAGGAAAGAGATGTGAGCCAAGGATAGAGAGAGGGAGGAAAGAGATGTGAGCCAAGGATAGAGAGAGGGAGGAAAGAGTTGTGAGCCAAGGATAGAGAGAGGGAGGAAAGAGACATGAGCCAAGGATAGAGAGAGGGAGGAAAGAGATGTGAGCCAAGGATAGAGAGAGGGAGGAAAGAGATGTGAGCCAAGGATAGAGAGAGGGAGGAAAGAGATGTGAGCCAAGCATAGAGAGAGGACGGAAGAGACGTGAGCCAAGGGTAGAGAGAGGGAGTAAAGAGATGTGAGCCAAGGATAGAGAGAGGAGGGAAGAGACGTGAGCCAAGGATAGAGAGAGGGAGGAAAGAGATGTGAGCCAAGGATAGAGAGAGGGAGGAAATAGATGTGAGCCAAGGATAGAGAGAGGGAGGAAAGAGACATGAGCCAAGGATAGAGAGAGGGAGGAAAGAGACGTGAGCCAAGGATAGAGAGAGGAGGGAAGAGACGTGTGCCAAGGGTAGAGAGAGGGAGGAAAGAGACGTGAGCCAAGGATAGAGAGAGGAGGGAAGAGACGTGAGCCAAGGATAGAGAGAGGGAGGAAAGAGATGTGAGCCAAGGATAGAGAGAGGGAGGAAAGAGATGTGAGCCAAGGATAGAAAGAGGGAGGAAAGAGTTGTGAGCCAAGCATAGAGAGAGGAGGGAAGAGACGTGAGCCAAGGGTAGAGAGAGGGAGGAAAGAGATGTGAGCCAAGGATAGAGAGAGGAGGGAAGAGACGTGAGCCAAGGATAGAGAGAGGAGGAAGGAGACATAAGCCAAGGATAGAGAGAGGAGGGAAGAGACATGAGCCAAGGATAGAGAGAGGGAGGAATAGATGTGAGCTAAGGATAGAGAGAGGGAGGAAGAGATGTAAGCCAAGGATAGAGAGAGGGAGGAAAGAGACATGAGCCAAGGACAGAGAGAGGTAGGAAGAGATGTGAGCCAAGGATAGAGAGAGGGAGGAAAGATATGTGAGCCAAGGATAGAGAGACAACGGGAGAAGGACTTCCACAGGGCGGTAGGGGATGTCGGCGCCGACATCCCCTACTGCCCTGTGGAAGTCCTTCTCCCATTGTGTAACGTTCAGGTTGGGGAGGCTGCAGACCAGGCTTATTCTCTCACCCACGCAGACCATTGTTGTGTGTGAGCTCACACAACCACCTCTGGTAAGGGTTTCTTATTACGTTAATCTGAACCCTACAGTGGCGATTTTAAGCTATGGAGCGCTCTTCTCTCTTGTTTTAAGGAAAGAGAGAGGTAGGAAAAGACATGAGCCAAGGGTAGAGAGAGGGAGGAAAGAGACGTGAACCAAGGATAGAGAGAGGAGGGAAGGAAGAGACATGAGCCAAGGATAGAGAGAGGGAGGGAATAGACATGAGCCAAGGATAGAGAGAGGAGGGAATAGACATGAGCCAAGGATAGAGAGAGGGAGGGAATAGACATGAGCCAAGGATAGAGAGAGGGAGGAAAGAGATTTGAGCCAAAGATAGAGAGAGGAGGGAAGGAAGAGATATGAGCCAAGGATAGAGAGAGAGAGAGAGAGGAGGGAAGAGAAGTGAGCCAAGGATAGAGAGAGAAGGGAAGGAAGAGACATGAGCCAAAGATAGAGAGAGAAAGGGAAGAGACGTGAGCCAAGGTTAGAGAGAGGGAGGGAAAAGACATGAGCCAAGGATAGAGAGAGGAGGAAAGAGACATGAGTCAAGGATAAAGAGAGGGAGGAAAGAGACATGAGCCAAGGATAGAGAGAGGAGGGACGAGACATGAGCCAAGGATAGAGAGAGGAGGGAAGAGACATGAGCCAAGGATAGAGAGAGAGAGAGGAAGAGACATGAGCCAAGGATAGAGAGAGAGAAGGAAGATATGTGAGTCAAGAAAAGAGAGAGAGGAAAGGAAGAGACATGAGCCAAGGATAGAGAGAGGGAGGAAAGAGACAAGAGCCAAGGATAGAGAGACGTGTGTTAAGAAAAAAGAGAGAGGAAAGGAAGAGACATGAGCCAAGGATAGAGAGAAGAGGAAAGGAAGAGACACAAGCCAAGTTTAGAGAGAGGGAGGAAAGAAACATGAGCCAAGGAAAGAGAGATGGAGGAAAGAGATGTGCGCCAAGGATAGAGAGAGAAGGAGGCAATAGACATGAGCCAAGAAAAGAGAGAGAGGAAGGAAGAGATATGAGCCAAGGATAGAGTGAGGAGGGAAGAGACATGAGCAGGGGCGTAGCTATAGAGGTAGCAGTCGCACCGGGGCCTTGGTGCCTAAGGGGGCCCCAAAGCACATTTTCCCCATAAGAGACAAGTATTATAAATGGCATATGGGGCCCTGTTGCAGATTTTGCCTCAGGGCCAAGAAGCTACAAACTATGCCTCTGGACATGAGCCAAGGATATAGAGAGGAGGGAAGAAACGTGAGCCAAGGAGAGAAAGAGGAGGAAAGAGACATTAGCCAAGGATAGAGAGAGGAGGGAAGAAACATGAGGCTGAGGAGTATAATAAAAGGTTTCATCTCCTCTATTCCAAGCAAGGATGAATGTAATATAATATAATTTTGCCTGTCTACAGCTACCACTAGGAGGCGCTCACTACACAGTATGTATACAGCTTAGTCAGATGGTGCCATACAAATAAATACAGACCCAGTAAACTCCTCTTAGTGGACGGTCCCTGAAGCCTCTGTTGGGTGTTTGTGGGGAGAATATGTGTCATATGTACATTCTTATAGGCTTAGTGTTACGTCAATGGGTATTAAGATGTGATATGCGAGTGGAGACAGCGAGGAGAAAACGACAGTACGGGTAAAGGACGGACAACGCCTAGAAAGTAAACCAGCCACCTGAACAGGTATTAGTGCGGAGGGGACTGTATAAGCTTTACGTTGTGCTATCAGACGTAGATAACATCTTCCTTATTACATCATCCCTAATTAATACATCTTGATAAGTTGATGATGTCATCGGGCGGGTGAGGTCACATTCCTTCTTATTTAATTGTCTTAAGGTAACTGCAGTGCACAGATACACAACCCGCCCATTATCATTGTCAGCTTAATCTACTGCGTAATGCTGAGTGAGAATATGAAAGTTCTGCCCCATTCCCCTACGGCAACACTCCTCACTTTTTGTGCAAAACTACAACTCCCAGCATGCCCGGACAGCCGATGGCTGTCCGGGCATGCTGGGAGTTGTAGTTTTGCAACAGCTGGAGGCACCTTGGTTAGGAAACACTGATCTAACCTGTACAATTGCTCCCCCCTATAAAAAAAAAAAAAAGCAAAAACCTAATGCACGCTAAACTGAGACGAGTGTGCATGTCTATAAGGGGGGGGGGGGGGTGGTGGTCTGGAAACACAGTTATCGGCTTAGCAAACATTCGGTCTCGGTCATCAGCCATTTAATGTGTATGACTGAAAGCTTAAGGGGGTACTCCGCTGGAAAACATTTTTTTTAAATCAACTGGTGCCAGAAAATTAAACAGATTTGTAAATGACTTCTATTACAAAAAAATCTTAATCCTTCCTGTACTTTTCAGCTGCTGTATGATCCACAGGAAGTTCTTTTCTTTTGGAATTTCCTTTCTGTCTGACCACAGTGCTCTTTGCTGACATCTCTGTCTATTTAAGGAACTGTCCAGAGTAGGAGCAAATCCCCATAGAAAACCTTTCCTGCTCTGGACAGTTCCTAAAATGGACAGAGGTGTCAGCAGAGAGCACTTTGGTCAGGTAGAAAAGAAATTCAAAAAGAAAAGAACTCCCTGTAAATCATAACAGCAGATGATAAGTACTAGAAGGATTAAGATTTTTTAGTAGAAGTAATTTACAAATCTGTTTAACTTTCTGGCACCAGTTGATTTAAAAATATAAATAAATGAAAAAATGTTTTCCAGTGGAGTACCCCTTTAACAGTGACTAGTTAGCCATTGACAGGAAGTGTTGTCATGGGGATGCAGCAGCAAATGCTACAGTCTACAAACACTTAATTATAAAGTAGTGTTACGCATTGTACATAATGGATTTCAAACCTTAAAAGGGTACTCTAGGGATTTAAAAAATGTTTTTTATATCAATTACCTCTATTACCTTTTTTTAATCCTTCCAGTACTTATCAGCTGTTGTATGCTCCAGAGGAAGTTGTGTAGTTCTTTCCAGTCTGACCACAGTGCTCTCTGCTGCCACCTCTGTCCATGCCAAGAACTTTCCAGAGTTTTGCTGTAGGGACTTGTTTATGCTCCAGACAGTTCCTGACATTGACAGAGGTGGCAGCAGTGAGCACTGTGGTCAGATTGGAGAGACTATATTCCACCTATATACTGTATATATATATTTAATATTTTTTTCTTTTTTTTTTGAGGTTTCCATTTTTGGTTATTTTCTTGTTTGCAACAATTACCTACAAATTATCTTGTTAATAAGATTTAAATAAAAATGTTATTATTCTATTATTTTATGTTATAAAACACTGACATACTTTTGGAGTTTTTGCTACACAATTGTTACCTTGTTGTGCTTTATTTTTCTTAATTGCCTTTTATTTGCTTCTTCTTTTCCAATAAGCATATTTAAAAATAAATAAATACATAAAATAAATATTGGGAAAAAAATTGTATATATATATATATATATATATATATATATATATATATATAACTTAAATGGGCACTGTCACCAACTTTATTTTTTGATATGTTGTAGAACTTATGTACTACAACATTTCTCTAATATACTTTTATTATTATTTTTTTTTATTAAAATTGTTTAATTTTCATTTGAAAACCGTCCACTAGGGGTCTCCCTCCTAGTGGCCGGCTGCAGCCTGGCATGACATCACGCCTGAAAAAGGACCGATGCGGCCAGGCAATCGGTCCTTTTTCATTCAGCCTGCGCTCGCTCCCTGCCTGTCAATCAGACAGGCAGGGAGCGAGCACATTGGCTCCCCGGCCACTGGCTGGGAGGCCACTCCTGCCGCACATCGCCGCCGCCGCTGTCCCTGCACGCCCGCTGCCGGACTCTGCAGTAAGTGTAATGGGGGGGGGGGGGGGGGGGGGGGGGGGGGTTGTGATGAAGGGAACGGGGTATGGCGGGCGGGGGGGTGGGGGGGAGATGGAGGGGACGGGCTAGCACCGCATGTAACTAGTATAGTTTATCTACACAGGGTGCCTCCAGCTGTTTCAATACTACAACTCCCAGCATGCCCTGACAGCCAATAGATGTCAGGGCAAGCTGGGAGTTGTAGTGATGAAACAGCTGGAGGCACCCTGTGTAGATGAACTAATGGCAGAAGTCCCCCCCAGCAGGCTTCAGTGACGTGGTGCCTTCTGGGGAAGTCTGCCTGGTAGTGAGCACACTGCCAGGCAGACAAAAAACATTTTTAATATAGTAAAAAGAAAAATTAAAAGCAGGGAGGGGGTTAGGGATAGATGGGTAATAGGCAGGGCCAGAAAAAAAATAGGATGGTGGGAACTACCCTTTAAAAGGGGTATTCCAGAATTTTTTTTTAATTTTTTTTTTATATCAATTGGCTCCAGAAAGTTAAACAGATTTATAAATTACTTCTATTAAAAAAAAATCAGTACTTATCAGCTATGGAAGTTGAGTTGTTGTTTTCTGCCTGGCAACAGTGCTCTCTGCTGACATCTCTGCATGTCTCGGGAACTGCACAGAGTAGAAGAGGTTTGCTATGGGGATTTGCTTCTAAACTGGACAGTTCCCGAGACACGTGTCACCAGAGAGCACTTAGACAGAAAAGAACAACTCAACTTCAGCAGTTCATAAGTACTGAAAGGATTAAGATTTTTTAATAGAAGTAATTTACAAACCTGTTTAACTTTCTGGAGCCAGTTGATATATATAAAAAAGTTTTTTCCTGGATAACCCCTTTAATTTGCAATTTCTCTCCCTGCACCTCTAGCTTCCCCAGATCCCACTGTAATATTATATTAGTTGTTTCCCAACCAGGGTGCCTCCAGCTGTTGCAAAACTACAACTCCCAGCATGCCCGGACAGCCAAAGGCTGTCCGGGCATGCTGGGTGTTGTAGTTTTGCAACAGCTGGAGGTACCCTGGTTGGGAAACACCGGTTTAACAAATCCATACCAAAATCTGCATTATCTCTCCATAGAAACAACATGGCGCCTCGCTTAAGGGTTGAAACATTCCGCCGTATCTTATGCCTACAGCATAGAGTTCGCTTGCAGTCTGTAACCAAGGCAACACATAGGCCTGCACAGCCATGAGCTGTATACTCAGACGAAGACGCGACTTGCCTAGGAGCTACAACGAATAGGGGCAAAAAGTGTAATAACCCAAACAACAAAATGATTATACTTAATAAATAAAAATGAATAAATACTGAAAATAATAATAATAAAAATTATAAAAATAAAAAATAAAAAAATAAAATAAAAATGAATAAATAATAATAAAAATAATAAATACATAAAATAATAATTAATAAATAAATAATTAATTAAAATAATATTAATAATAATAATAAATAAATAACGTTCCACACTTTCATGAGTTTACTAGGAATTGATTCCATATGGTTAATCTGGAGTGCGAAAATATTGTCGCCTTACATGGTGCTGTTGGCGGTGAGAGGGTTAACCGCCGCTGTATATTATGCAAGGCTTTTTTTTTAGCACATAGCTTGCAGCTCTGTGAACAATATACATTGTACCGCTCCGTGACATAATAACTGGTTTTCTTTCCCAGTGGCACCGAAAATACAGCGTTGAAAACTGCATCTATTTACATCACCCAATTTAGAGCAATAAAGGAGACACTTGTACGAAATGGCGCCGAGACATGTTGGGTATCCTGGACTTACTATTCGGACACATACCTGCCCTATAGCCATGGAAGCGACAGGGTGTTATAGCATGCATACCGTCACACAGTGACCTGCTTGTGTTTGGGGGTAGAGAGTCTTCAATAGGACAACTGCTAAAACTTAATGTGGCAATAAAAAAAATTAAAATTTGAATTTGTGGTACTGCAATGGGGTTCCTCAACACCCAACCCATTAATGATATATGGTTCTAGAGGGTGGCATGTTCAAGTTATTTGTATATTGATAGTGGGGCCCTCCTTGGTTGTTTGAGTGTTCATGTCATTTGGTTTGGAAACCATCCAGGATATTTATATTTTTTATTTGTAGATGGTGGTTATTCGGTTCATGTTATTTTGTTGTAGGTGGAGGTGCCCTCCCACGAGTTATGTTATTTGGTAATAGGTGGAGGTGCCCTCCTACGAGTTATGTTATATGGTTGTAGGTGCTCACCCAAGGGTTATGTTATTTGGTAATAGGTGGAGGTACCCTCCTACGAGTCATGTTATTTTGTTGTAGGTGGAGGTGCCCTCCTACGAGTCATGTTATTTGGCAATAGGTGGAGGTGCCTTCCTACGAGTTATGTTATTTTGTTGTAGGTGGAGGTGCCCTCCTACGAGTTATGTTATTTGGTAATTGGTGGAGGTGCCCTCCCATGAGTTATGTTATTTGGTAATAGGTGGAGGTGCCCTCCTACGAGTTATGTTATTTGGTAATAGGTGGAGGTGCCCTCCCACGAGTTATGTTATATGGTTGTAGGTGGAGGTGCCCTCCCACGAGTTATGTTATTTGGTAATTGGTGGAGGTGCCCTCCCATGAGTTATGTTATTTGGTAATAGGTGGAGGTGCCCTCCCACGAGTTATGTTATTTGGTAATAGGTGGAGGTGCCCTCCCACGAGTTATGTTATTTGGTAATAGGTGGAGGTGCCCTCCTACGAGTTATGTTATATGGTTGTAGGTGGAGGTGCCCTCCCACGAGTTATGTTATTTGGTAATAGGTGGAGGTGCTCTCCCAAGGGTTATGTTATTTGGTTGTATGTGGAGGTGCCCTCCTACGAGTTATGTTATTTGGTTGTAGATGGTGATGCCCTTAACCAGTTGTTCATGTTTTTATGTGAAGATAGTGGTGCTCTTTCATGATAGTTATTTTTGTAGGTGGTGCTACCCTCCCAGGATGTTTATGTTGTTTGGTTGTAGATGGTTGTGCCCTCCCAGGATATTCATGTTTTTTATTTGTAGATGCTGGATATTTGGTTTATGTTATTTGGTAACAGGTGGAGGTGCCCTCTCATGAGTCATGTTATTTGGTAATAGGTGGAGGTCCCAAAAGTTAATTGGGGGTGCTGTAGATGGTGACGTCCTCCTAGAAAATTCATGTTATTTGTTGTAGATTGTGGTGCCCTCCCAGGATATTCATGTTATTTGTGTCACGATGCCGGCTGGCAGGTAGTGGATCCTCTGTGCCAGAGAGGGATTGGCGTGGACCGTGCTAGAGGATCGGTTCTAAGTCACTACTGGTATTCACCAGAGCCCGCCGCAAAGCGGGATGGTCTTGCTGCGGCGGTAGTGACCAGGTCGTATCCCCTAGCAACGGCTCAACCTCTCTGGCTGCTGAAGATAGGCGCGGTACAAGGGAGTAGACAGAAGCAAGGTCGGACGTAGCAGAAGGTCGGGGCAGGCAGCAAGGATCGTAGTCAGGGGCAACGGCAGGAGGTCTGGAACACAGGCTAGGAACACACAAGGAAACGCTTTCACTGGCACTAAGGCAACAAGATCCGGCGAGGGAGTGAAGGGGAAGTGAGGTGATATAGGGAAGTGCACAGGTGTAAACACTAATTGGAACCACTGCGCCAATCAGCGGCGCAGTGGCCCTTTAAATCGCAGAGACCCGGCGCGCGCGCGCCCTAGGGAGCGGGGCCGCGCGCGCCGGGACAGAACTGACGGAGAGCGAGTCAGGTACGGGAGCCGGGGTGCGCATCGCGAGCGGGCGCTACCCGCATCGCGAATCGCATCCCGGCCAGAGGCGGTATCGCAGCGCCCCGGGTCCGTGGAACCGACCGGAGCGCTGCAGTGAGAGGAGTGTAGCGAGCGCTCCGGGGAGGAGCGGGGACCCGGAGCGCTCGGCGTAACAGTACCCCCCCCCTTGGGTCTCCCCCTCTTCTTGGAGCCTGAGAACCTGAGGACCAGACTTTTGTCCAGGATATTGTCCTCAGGTTCCCAGGACCTCTCTTCAGGACCACAACCCTCCCAATCCACTAAAAAGAAGGTTTTCCCTCTGACCTTTTTAGATGCCAAAATTTCCTTGACGGAGAAGATGTCCGAGGAGCCGGAGACAGGAGTGGGGGGAACAGATTTGGGAGAGAAACGGTTAATGATAAGTGGTTTAAGAAGAGAAACATGAAAGGCATTAGGAATACGAAGAGAAGGAGGAAGAAGAAGTTTGTAAGAGACAGGATTAATCTGGCGCAAAATCTTGAAAGGACCAAGATAGCGTGGTCCCAACTTATAGCTAGGGACACGGAAGCGGACATATTTGGCGGAGAGCCATACCTTGTCTCCAGGGGAAAAAATGGGAGGAGCTCTTCTTTTCTTATCCGCGAATCTCTTCATGCGTGAAGAAGCCTGTAAGAGAGAATTTTGGGTCTCTCTCCATATGATGGAAAGATCACGAGAAATTTCATCCACAGCGGGCAGACCAGAGGGCAAGGGGGTAGGGAGGGGGGGAAGAGGGTGACGGCCGTACACCACGAAAAACGGGGATTTGGAGGAAGATTCAGAGATTCTGAAATTATACGAGAATTCGGCCCAAGGTAGAAGATCTGCCCAGTCATCCTGGCGGGAGGAAACAAAATGTCGTAAATAATAACTGGAAATCTTGATCCCTCTAGCAGATGCCTCCATTCCTCAAGTGCTAATTTAATGGCTAGAAGCTCTCGATCCCCGATGGAGTAGTTCCTCTCCGCCGGAGAGAAGGTCCTAGAAAAAAACCCACAAGTAACAGCATGCCCGGAAGAGTTTTTTTGTAGAAGGACAGCTCCAGCTCCCACTGAGGAGGCATCAACCTCCAATAGGAAGGGTTTAGATGGGTCAGGTCTGGAGAGCACGGGAGCCGAAGAGAAGGCAGACTTGAGTCGTTTAAAGGCGTCTTCCGCTTGAGGAGGCCAAGACTTGGGATCGGCATTTTTTTTGGTTAAAGCCACAATAGGAGCCACAATGGTAGAAAAATGAGGAATAAATTGCCTGTAATAATTGGCGAACCCCAAAAAACGTTGGATGGCACGGAGTCCGGAGGGGCGTGGCCAATCTAAGACGGCAGAGAGTTTATCTGGATCCATTTGTAGTCCCTGGCCAGAGACCAAGTATCCTAGAAAAGGAAGAGATTGGCATTCAAACAGACATTTCTCAATTTTAGCATAGAGTTGATTGTCACGAAGTCTCTGAAGAACCATACGGACATGCTGGCGGTGTTCTTCTAGATTGGCCGAAAAAATTAGGATATCATCAAGATATACAACAACACAGGAGTATAACAGATCACGAAAAATTTCATTAACAAAGTCTTGGAAGACAGCAGGGGCGTTGCACAGGCCAAAGGGCATGACCAGATACTCAAAGTGTCCATCTCTGGTGTTAAATGCTGTTTTCCACTCATCCCCCTCTCTGATGCGGATGAGGTTATAGGCGCCTCTTAAGTCCAATTTAGTAAAGATGTGGGCACCTTGGAGGCGATCAAAGAGTTCAGAGATGAGGGGTAAGGGGTAGCGGTTCTTAACCGTGATTTTATTAAGTCCGCGGTAGTCAATGCAAGGACGTAGAGAGCCATCTTTTTTGGACACAAAGAAAAATCCGGCTCCGGCAGGAGAGGAGGATTTACGGATAAAGCCCTTTTTTAGATTCTCCTGGACGTATTCAGACATGGCAAGAGTCTCTGGGGCAGAGAGAGGATAAATTCTGCCCCGGGGTGGAGTAGTGCCCGGGAGGAGGTCGATAGGACAATCATAAGGCCTGTGAGGAGGTAGAGTCTCCACTTGTTTTTTGCAGAAAACATCCGCGAAGTCCGTATAGGCCTTAGGGAGACCGGTTACTGGAGGAAGCAGAGAGTTACGGCAAGGGTTACTGGGAACCGGTTTTAGACAGTCCTTGGAACAAGAGGGCCCCCAACTCTTGATCTCCCCAGTGGACCAATCCAGGGTTGGGGAATGAAGTTGAAGCCAGGGAAGTCCAAGGAGAATTTCCGAGGTGCAATTGGGGAGGACCAAAAGTTCAATCCTCTCGTGATGAGATCCGATGCTCATTAGAAGGGGCTCCGTGCGGAAACGTATGGAACAGTCCAATCTTTCATTGTTTATACAATTGATGTAAAGGGGTCTGGTGAGACTGGTCACTGGGATGTTGAACCTGTTGACGAGAGAGGCCAAAATAAAATTTCCTGCAGATCCAGAGTCCAAGAAGGCCACAGAAGAGAAGGAGAAGGCAGAGGCAGACATCTGCACAGGCACAGTAAGACGTGGAGAAGCAGAGTGGACATCAAGGATTGTCTCACCTTTGTGCGGAGTCAGGGTACGTCTTTCCAGGCGGGGAGGGCGGATAGGACAATCCCTCAGGAAGTGTTCGGTACTAGCACAGTACAGGCAGAGGTTCTCCATGCGGCGTCGTGTCCTCTCTTGAGATGTCAGGCGAGACCGGTCGACCTGCATAGCCTCCACGGCGGGAGACACAGGAACAGATTGCAGGGAACCAGAGGAGAGAGGAGCCGAGGAGAAGAAACGCCTCGTGCGAACAGAGTCCATATCTTGGCGGAGCTCCTGACGCCTTTCGGAAAAACGCATGTCAATGCGAGTGGCTAGGTGAATAAGTTCATGAAGATTAGCAGGCATTTCTCGTGCGGCCAGAACATCTTTAATGTTGCTGGATAGGCCTTTTTTAAAGGTCGCGCAGAGGGCCTCATTGTTCCAGGATAATTCAGAAGCAAGAGTACGGAATTGTACGGCATACTCGCCAACGGAAGAATTACCCTGGACCAGGTTCAACAGGGCAGTCTCAGCAGAAGAGGCTCGGGCAGGTTCCTCAAAGACACTTCGAATTTCCGAGAAGAAGGAGTGTACAGAGGCAGTGACGGGGTCATTGCGGTCCCAGAGCGGTGTGGCCCAAGCCAGGGCTTTTCCAGACAGCAGGCTGACTACGAAAGCCACCTTAGACCTTTCAGTGGGGAACTGGTCCGACATCATCTCCAAGTGTAATGAACATTGGGAAAGGAAGCCACGGCAAAACTTAGAGTCCCCATCAAATTTATCCGGCAAGGATAGTCGTAGTCCAGAAGCGGCCACTCGCTGCGGGGGAGGCACAGGAGCTGGCGGAGGAGATGGTTGCTGGAGCTGTGGTAGTAACTGTTGTAGCATAACAGTCAGTTGAGACAGCTGTTGGCCTTGTTGCGCAATCTGTTGTGACTGCTGGGCGACCACCGTGGTGAGGTCAGCGACAACTGGCAGAGGAACTTCAGCGGGATCCATGGCCGGATCTACTGTCACGATGCCGGCTGGCAGGTAGTGGATCCTCTGTGCCAGAGAGGGATTGGCGTGGACCGTGCTAGAGGATCGGTTCTAAGTCACTACTGGTATTCACCAGAGCCCGCCGCAAAGCGGGATGGTCTTGCTGCGGCGGTAGTGACCAGGTCGTATCCCCTAGCAACGGCTCAACCTCTCTGGCTGCTGAAGATAGGCGCGGTACAAGGGAGTAGACAGAAGCAAGGTCGGACGTAGCAGAAGGTCGGGGCAGGCAGCAAGGATCGTAGTCAGGGGCAACGGCAGGAGGTCTGGAACACAGGCTAGGAACACACAAGGAAACGCTTTCACTGGCACTAAGGCAACAAGATCCGGCGAGGGAGTGAAGGGGAAGTGAGGTGATATAGGGAAGTGCACAGGTGTAAACACTAATTGGAACCACTGCGCCAATCAGCGGCGCAGTGGCCCTTTAAATCGCAGAGACCCGGCGCGCGCGCGCCCTAGGGAGCGGGGCCGCGCGCGCCGGGACAGAACTGACGGAGAGCGAGTCAGGTACGGGAGCCGGGGTGCGCATCGCGAGCGGGCGCTACCCGCATCGCGAATCGCATCCCGGCCAGAGGCGGTATCGCAGCGCCCCGGGTCCGTGGAACCGACCGGAGCGCTGCAGTGAGAGGAGTGTAGCGAGCGCTCCGGGGAGGAGCGGGGACCCGGAGCGCTCGGCGTAACAATTTGGTTGTAGATGATGGTGCCCTCCCAGGATATTTTTGTAATTTGGTTGTAGATGGTGATGCCCTCCCAGAATGTTCATGTTATTTGTTGTAGATGGTGAAGCCCTACTGGAAAATTCCTGATATTTGGTTGTAGATGATGGTGCCCTCCCAGGATGTTTATGTTGGTTGGTTGTAGATGTTGGTGCCCTCCCAGGATGTTTATGTTGGTTGGTTGTAGATGTTGGTGCCCTGCCAGGATGTTTATGTTGGTTGTTTGTAGATGTTGGTGCCCTCCCAGGATGTTTATGTTGGTTGGTAGTAGATGTTGGTGCCCTTCCAGGATGTTTATGTTGGTTGGTAGTAGATGTTTGTGCCCTCCCAGGATGTTTATGTTGGTTGGTTGTAGACGATGGTGCCCTCCCAGGATGTTTATGTTGGTTGGTAGTAGATGGTGGTGCCCTCCCAGGATGTTTATGTTGGTTGGTAGTAGATGGTGGTGCCCTCCCAGGATGTTTATGTTGGTTGGTTGTAGACGATGGTGCCCTCCCAGGATGTTTATGTTGGTTGGTAGTAGATGGTGGTGCACTCCCAGGATGTTTGTGTAATTTGGTTACAGATCGTGGTGCCCTCGACCATTTCATTATTACGTTGGTGCCCAGCCAATTACAATTTTTCTATAATACGCAGCTGTTTCCTTAAAATATCCACCATTGTGTTTCTCTATACAGTATGAAAACTAAAAAGAGGAAATTGGGGATGGGAAAGGGGGGGGGGGGGGGGGGGGGGGGGGGGGGGGGCGGGGTTCATGATGAAAAGTATGTAAAGCACCCAGGACATCTGACCCTGGCTCCGTGCACGCTCTCACTCGAAAGGAGCCGCCTCCCTACAAAACACATCCCGTGATTACAAGAATATCCCAAAACACTGTACGGGGTAAATGGAGCGTGAGCGACTATGGATCTTAGCATTTCAATGTCAGCTCTTGGATCTCATTAAAGGAAAGTCTTGTAGATGCTACAGGGGAAGAATTCTAAGACAGTGCAGACCTGATGGCAATGGTCTACAAGATGGGCCCGACAGATCTCTTCTTACATTAAATGTCTAAGAATTAAATGAGCCAAACATATGTACCGTATATACTCAAGTATAAGCCGAGTTTTTCAGCACGATTTTTCGTGCTGAAAACACCCCCCTCGGCTTATACTCGAGTGAACTCTCCACCCGCAGTGGTCTTCAACCTGCAGACCTCCAGAGGTTTCAAAACTACAGCCGATGGCTGCCCGGGCTTGCTGGGAGTTGTAGTTTTGAAACCTCCGGAGGTCCGCAGGTTGAAGACTACTGAGGCCTTCGACATCATCCAGCCCCCTCTCACCCCCTTTAGTTCTGTACAGTACTCGCCTCCGCTCGGCGCTGGTCCGGTGCTGCAGGACTGTCCGGTGAGGAGGTCGTCCGGTGGGATAGTGGTTCCGGGCTGCTATCTTCACCGGGAGGCCTCTTCTAAGCGCTGAAGGGGGGTGGGGATGATGACAAGGGGATGATGAAGGGGGGGGTGGGATGATGATGAAGGGGGGTGGGGATGATGATGAAGGGGGGTGGGGATGATGACAAGGGGATAATGAAAGGGGGGTGGGGATGATGACAAGGGGATGATGACAGGTGATGATGATGAGGGTCTGGATGATGACAGGCGGCGATGATGATGAGGATGTTAATGACGGGGGTCTGGATGATGACAGGGGGGGATGATGTATTTCCCACCCTAGGCTTATACTCGAGTCAATAACTTTTCCTGGGATTTTGGGTTGAAATTAGGGGCCTCGGCTTATACTCGGGTCGGCTTATACTCGAGTATATACGGTATGTTTGGGGGTTAAAATTCACAGAGGACTGATCATTAAAGGGGTACTCCGGTGGGAAAAAAAACTTTTTAAAAACCAACTGGTACCAAAAAATTTAACAGATTGGTAAATTACATCTATTTGAAAATCTTAATCCTTCCAGTACTTATCAGCTGCTGTATACTCTAGAGGAAGTTGTGTAGTTCTTTCCAGTCTCACCACAGTGCTCTCTGCTGACACCTCTGTCCATATCAGGAACTGTCCAGAGCAGGAGAGGTTTGCTATGGGGATTTGCTCCTACTCTGGACAGTTCCTGACATGGACAGAGGTGTCAGCAGAGAGCACTGTGGTCAGACTGGAAAGAACTACACAACTTCCTCTGGAGTATACAGCAGCTGAAAGGAGTAAGATTTATAAATAGAAGTAATTTACAAATCAGGTACCAGTTAATTTGAAAACATTTGTTTTCCACCGGAGTTCCCCTTTAAGGGAGATTTATCAATGCGCCTGCTAAATTACATGTGTTGCTTGTTTTTATTTTGCGCATCCATTTACAGTAAAGTTACCATGTAATGTTTGCGCCATTTTCACCGATATGTTGTTTTTTCTTACTGTGCTCTTGCAGGAGGCATGGCTTGTGCATGCACCGGTTGGTGCGCTGAATTTATCATTTGCGCAAATGTACTGCGGTGGCAGTAACCCTGTCTTTGTGGAAATAATGTTGCACAATTTAGCATGCGCAGGGAATGATAATTTCCCATCTTCAGGTTCTGATATCAAACAGGCAGGCCTGGTGCAAGGATTTTTGTCACACTAGGCGAAAGCTAATTTTACCGACCCTTGACCCCGCCCATTGGATCAACCCTTTGACACGCCGCACCTTACTACTGTGGTGACACACTGTAACAAACCTCCTCCTCATGTAATCTCCTTACTACTGGGGTGACACACTGTAACAAACCTCCTCCTCCTCATGTAATCTCCTTACTACTGGGGTGACACACTGTTGCAAACCTCCTCCTCATGTAATCTCCTTACTACTGGGGTGACACACTGTAAAAAGCCTCCTCCTCATGTAATCTCCTTACTATTGGGGTGACACACTGTTACAAACCTCCTCCTCATGTAATCTCCTTACTACTGGGGTGACACACTGTAACAAACCTCCTCCTCCTCATCTAATCTCCTTACTACTGGGGTGACACACTGTTGCAAACCTCCTCCTCATGTAATCTCCTTACTACTGGGGTGACACACTGTAAAAAGCCTCCTCCTCATGTAATCTCCTTACTATTGGGGTGACACACTGTAACAAACCTCCTCCTCATGTAATCTCCTTACTACTGGGGTGACACACTGTAACAACCCCCCCCCCTCATGTAATCTCCTTACTACTGGGGTGACACACTGTAACAAACCTCCTCCTCATGTAATCTCCTTACTACTGGGGTGACACACTGTTACAAACCTCCTCCTCATGTAATCTCCTTACTACTGGGGTGACACACTGTAACAACCCCCCCCCCTCATGTAATCTCCTTACTACTGGGGTGACACACTGTAACAAACCTTCTCCCCATGTAATCACCTTACTACTGGGGTGACACATTGTAACAAACCTCCTCCTCATGTGATCTCCTTACTACCTGGGTGACACACTGTAACAAACCTCCTCCTCATGTGATCTCCTTACTACCTGGGTGACACACTGTTACAAACCTCCTCCTCATGTAATCTCCTTACTACCGGGGTGACACACTGTAACAAACCTCCTCCTCATGTAATCTCCTTACTACTGGGGTGACACCCTGTAACAAACCTCCTCCTCATGTAATCTCCTTACTACTGGGGTGGCACATTGTAACAAACCTCCTCCTCATGTAATCTCCTTACTAATGGGGTGGCACACTATAACATATTCCCTCCTCATGTAATCTCCTTACTACTGGGGTGATACACTGTAACAAACCTCCTCCTCATGTAATCTCCTTACTACTGGGGTGACACACTATAACAAATTTCCTCCTCATGTAATCTCCTTACTACTGGGGTGACACACTGTAACAAACCTCCTCCTCATGTAATCTCCTTACTACCGGGGTGACACACTGTAACAAACCTCCTCCGCATGTAATCTCCTTACTACTGGGGTGGCATGGTTTTTGCTGGATGGGTGGGCGCTTCGGATGCTGGCTAACTTTATTGCTGCAGGCAGAGCGGCGCCCCCATCAAGAGTGCGCTCTAGGCGGCTGCCTGTTTTGCCTAAAGGCAACGCCGGCCCTGCAAACTACTTGTAATACAGTGTTTTCCAACCAGCGCGCCTCCAGCTGTTGCAAAACTACAACTCCCAGCATGCCCGGACAGCCGAAGGCTGTCCGGGCATGATAGGAGTTGTAGTTTAGCAACAGCTGGAGGCACGCTGGTTGGGAAACACTGCTGTAATATGAAGAGAACATAATACTATAGCAAAACTACCATCCCGATTTTCTGAATATTCCAATTCTTATATAAATTGGATGTTATCAAGAAAGAAGAAGAAGAAAAAAAAATGTAAACAATTTCCGAAACAAAGTGAGAGAGTCCGGTCAGCGTGTGAGAAAATTGCGCTGTGTTCCTACCAATTTAGCCCTTGTGGTGTAATTTCTAACAGATTAGGGAAAATGGAGGCATGGCGAGACCCAGCGGGGCGGCATGAAAAGGACTCAGAAGTCATATTTCAGAACACAATATACATGTTTTAAGTTACTTGCTGGAATATTTTGTCCCTTAGTAGAAAAATCGATGACAATGCCTCCTAAGGGGACGCTTAGAAAAGAGACCGGACCGACAATTAGAACTTTTGTGGAAATACTTTGCATCTGAAATGCGCCGCATACGGTTTGTTCTGTATGCGAAATGAAGGCCGGGCTGTGTCCGAGGGGCTGCGAGTACTCCACATCTGAATCACATAGTTAATGTATTCATCAGCCCACATGGTTTATTCACAGGCGACGGGATAGAACTGGTTGCAAACCTTAAAGGACAATAATAAAAACTTTTAAATAAATATATATAAATATATCTATATATCTATATATATATATATATATATATATATATATATATATATATATATATACATATATATACTATATACACACACACACAAAAAAAAAAAAAATATATATATATATATATATATATATATATACACATTAGAGGTGAGCGAACTTACCGTAAATTTGATTCGTCACGAACTTCTCCGCTCAGCAGTTGATGATTTTTCCTGCGTAAATGAGTTCAGCCTTCAGGTGCGCCGGTGGGCTGGAAAAGGTGGATACAGTCCTAGGAAAAGAGTCTCCTAGGACTGTATCCACCTTTTCCAGCCCAAGGGAGCACCGGAAAGCCGAACTAATTTATGCAGGAAAAGTCATCAACTGCCGAGCGGAGAAGTTTGTGACGAATCGAATTTACTGTAAGTTCGCTCATCTCTAATACACATACACACACTAAGTTGTTCCTAAGTTACAGTGCAATTGGTTTCGGGAAAGCTGGGTAAGAACCCACATAATTCTATAGTTCTGGAAACCATGGAAGTTATAAAAAACGAATAATAATGATAATAATTTTAATAATGCAAAAATTATATAAATATATGTAAAGTGCCCAGAAAAAAAAGAGTCCTATATAAATAAATTAAAAGAAGAAATAATAATAATATAGATATATAGAAATAAAGTTCATAAGGTTGAAAAAAGACCAGAGTCCATCAAGTTCAACCTATAACCCTAATTAGTCCCTACTGAGTTGATCCAGAGGAAGGGGAAAAAAAAACCTCATACTAGAGGTAAAAATTCCTTCCAGACTCCAAATATGTCATCAGAATAAATCCCTGGATCAACGTTCTGTCCCTATAAATCTAGAATCCATAACCGGTAATGTTATTATTCTCCAAAAATCCATCCAGACCCCTTTTATATTCTTTTACAGAGTTCCCCATGACCACCTCCTCCGGGAGAGAATTCCACAGTCTCACTGCTCTTACAGTAAAGAACCCCCATCTGTGCTGGTGTAGAAACCTTCTTTCCTCTAGACGTAGAGGATGCCCCCTTGTTATAGATACAGTCCTGGGTATAAATAGATCATGGAGAGATCTCTGTACGGCCCCCTGATATATTTATACATAGTTATTAGTGTGGTGCTGGGGGTGTAGGGTATATGGGGTGTAGCTGTGCAGTAACTAAAGGGTGTCTGGTTAACCCTTTCTATTCGTGACGCCAGGGTGGGGGCTGTTCTCTATTTGCTTGTCCTACCGCCACCCTTCCCCAAAGTATAAGGGATAAAATGTCTGATCTCGGCTGCGGCACCCCCGGCATCCGGTGCACGGAGCGAACTAGTGACGTCAAGGCCACGCCCCCTCAATGCAAGTCTACGGGAGGGGGCGTGACGGCCGTCACGCCCCCTCCCATAGACATGCATTGAGGGGGCGTGACCGTGACGTCAGGAGCTGGACGCCGGGTGCAGCAGGGAGATCCCCAGCGGCAGGATATCCCTTTGGATAGGGGATAAGATGTCTAGGGGCGGAGTACCCCTTTAATCTTTCCTATTTTAGGTTCGTTTAATAAAAAAAAAAGAAAAGAAATAAAAAAGAAGACAACAATAATTATTCTAATAACCATAACGACAAGAATAATCTACACCAAAAACACAGGTTCAAAATAAAACGAAGCGCACGGATTGTGGCCCCAGGAAGCTCTCAGGACATTGACTATATCATGACGGGATAGTCGGTGCCCCCTGGGCGAGCCTAGAACTGTTTTGTCAATACCTGCCCATCATGTCCCTGCTGGACCGCAGCCTGGCATTGAGTGCATTGTGCCATTGTTCTGCCTGCGATGAAGACGTGCTTCTCGTCCTGGCGCACGTCTTAAACAACCAGCACTTGTTTCATTGCGTTTACATACAAATAAACATGTATCATGAACAAATGTTTTGATACTCAGATGTCCGCCCTTATAATGAATACAGAAGTATACGGTAACGCTGGTTGTTCTGGGGTCAGCGGATCCATGTCCGCACAAGGGCTTAAAGGGGTACTCCGGGGAAAAACATATTTTTTTTTTTTTTAAATCACCTGGTGCCAGAAAGTTAAACAGATTTGTAAATTACTTCTATTAAAAAAATCTTAATCCTTCCTGTACTTATTAGCTGCTGAACACTACAGCGGACAGTCTTTTCTTTTTGAAACACAGAACTGTCTGCTGACATCACGAGCACAGTGCTCTCTGCTGACATCTCTGTCCATTTTTGGGAACTGTCCAGGGTAAAAGGAAATCCCCATAGCAAACATATGCTGCTCTGGACAGTTCATAAAATGGACAGAGATGTCAGCAGAGAGCACTGTGCTCGTGATGTCAGCAGAGAGCTCTGTGTTTCAAAAAGAAAAGAATATCCGCTGTAGTATTCAGCAGCAAATAAGTACAGGAAGGATTAAGATTTTTTAATAGAAGTAATTTACAAATCTGTTTAACTTTCAAGCACCAGTTGATTTAAAAAAAAAAAAAAAAAAAGAAAAAGTTTTTCACCGGAGTACCCCTTTAACATGGTAAAATAGGATCTTCATGTACATATATTAGATACATACGTATAGGGAGGAGGAAGGGAAAATCAGTTCAAGCAGAATATCAATAGAGTGGTCCCTCAAGTTACAATATTAATTGGTTCCGGGATGACCATTGTATGTTGAGACCATTGTATGTTGAGACCATAACTCTATGGAAACCTGGTAATTGGTTCTGAAGCCCCCAAAATGTCATCCAAAAATAGGAAAAAGGGAGGATTAAAGAAAAATAAGTAGATAACTAATATAGATAAAGCAAATCCTTACATATAAAAGTAAGAAAGATCTCCTGGGAGTTGTAGTTTTGCAACAGCTGGGGGCACCCTGCTTGAGAAACACTGGTCTATGTAGAGGACAGGAGCTTCATCGGGGTCCTGTACAGTACACGCAATGTCCTAAAAAAGTAACATGGAGCCGCCCTCACCTGGTGTCCAAAGGAGCAGGTAACCCTGGTACAGGTAAAGTGTACAGAACATGTAATACCTCCCTGTACTGTAGGGGGCGCTACCAGACACCAGTCAGTGCATACACTTCTGTAATACAGGTAAAGTGTACAGAACATGTAATACATCCTTGTACTGTAGGGGGCGCTACCAGACATCAGTCAGTGCATGCACTTCAGTAATACAGGTAAAGAGTACAGAACATGTAATACCTCCCTGTACTGTAGGGGGCGCTACCAGACACCAGTCAGTGCATACACTTCAGTAATACAGGTAAAGTGTACAGAACATGTAATACATCCTTGTACTGTAGGGGGCGCTACCAGACATCAGTCAGTGCATACACTTCAGTAATACAGGTAAAGAGTACAGAACATGTAATACCTCCCTGTACTGTAGGTGGCGCTACCAGACATCAGTCAGTGCATGCACTTCAGTAATACAGGTAAAGAGTACAGAACATGTAATACCTCCCTGTACTGTAGGGGGCGCTACCAGACATCAGTCAGTGCATACGCTTCAGTAATACAGGTGGTTTTACCAGTAAATTGCCCATTCTGATTGGTCAGTTCTCTCGGCCATTGACAAGTTTCACAGATCTGGACTGTCTTTCTCCAGATTGTCATTGTATGTTGAGTCTGGTTTCAACTTACAATGGCCCAGAAAAGACCATTGTATGTTGAAACTATTGTATGTTGAGGCCATTGTAAGTTGAGGGATCACTGTATTAGATAAAATGTGGCCAAACCAGACAATTTTAGTGCCACCAACCATTTAATGCAGCGATTCCCAACTGGGGGACCTGATCGGATGTGCTAGGACCTCAGTGCCGTATCACAGCCAGAGGGGTTCTAGCATGTCCTAGTTTAGAGGGCTTCTGACCTCTAGTGATGCTGCCTGCAGGCCACTAGAGGCCGGAGGAGTCACGTCTTCTGGGACGCGCATGATGACATCATTGTGCACCTCTCGTAGGTAGACAAATGTCCTGCAGCCTCTCATGGTGGCAGAAAGAGGCTGAAGAAGACACCAGTGACTGTGGGGGGCTGAGGGGCGAATGTGTTTTGTTTGGTATTTCACCTGGAGGAGGGTGAATGTCTTTACTACAGGGGCAAAGCTACATACAGGGGGGGCATATAGACAGGGGGAAAGCTACCCACAGGATGAAAGGTAACTACTGGGGACTAGGGGAGCCCTATACACAGGAGAAAAGCTACATGAGAGCTATATACTCAAGGGTGGCCCTATATAGGAGGAAAGCACCCTACAGTTGGACCCAACATACAGGGGGGCGTATATTCTGGGGGAAAATGCGGTGGCCTAGTACGGGAGTTGTTACTCCGTACCCATGCTGCCCTGTCATGCAGCCTCCCAGCAGTGTCCCCTGGGCCCCGCTGCATCTGTTCTACTGTAATTGTATATTGTCCCCTATGTTATGTATATAAGAACGTTGTATCTTTAAAGGGGTACTCCGGTGAAAAACTTTTTTTTTTTTTTAAACCAACTGGTGCCATAAAGTTATACAGATTTGTAAATTACTTCTATTAAAAATCTTAATCCTTCCTGTATTTATTAGCTGCTGAATACTACAGTGGAAATTATTTTCCGTTTGAAACACAGAGCTCTCTGCTGAATCACGAGCACAGTGCTCTCTGCTGACATCTCTGTCCATTTTTTAGGAACTGTCCAGGGTAAAAGGAAATCCCCATAGCAAACATATGCTGCTCTGCAGTTCCTAAAATGGACAGCAGAGGTCAGCAGAGAGCACTGTGCTCGTGATGTCAGCAGAGAGCACTGTGTTGCAAAAAGAAAATAATTTCCGCTGTAGTATTCAGCAGCTAATAAGTACAGGAAGGATTAAGATTTTTTAATAGAAGTAATTTACAAATCTAACATTTGAGAGAGCATGGAAAATAAGCGGCACTCACCACAACCAGCTAGCGACAACTTCTTTATTTCTTAGGCGTGCAGTAAAACATACAGGTGCAGGGAGACAAGGACGCCGGGGAATCCGGCTGACTGGTCACAGCCGTATCGTGCTTCCGCACTTCGTCAGACCATCTCATCCACTGGGAGCTCACCAGGTAAATACCTGCCGGGCTCCACCCATGGGCGGTCATTTCTGTTACATACAAGTGCAAGTGCAAAAAATACAAAAACGTAGAAAACGTATAAAAACATTTAAAAACAGAAACTTAACCGGAATTCATGTCACCGCATTAGGGACAGGATTAAAGAAATATACTTAGATCTAGTTTATCGTTCAAGCCGAGGTCTCCTTGTGCGTTCGTGCGCATTATCCATCGGGCCTCGGCTTGAACTAGCAATTTGCGCCTGTCTGAACCGTCTGTACTATCAATTCTTTCAATACCAAAGAATTTTAATGATTTTGGGTCCCCTGCATGCATATTAATTACATGATCGATCACCCTTGGTGATCCTTTCCTCGATTTAATCGAGTAAAGATGTTCCCGAAATCTGTGGTGCATTGGTCTGGTAGTGCTGCCGACGTAAAATCGGCCGCAATCGCACACCAGGCCATACACCACAAATTTCGTCTTGCAGCAAAAGAGGTCCCTGCACTTAATATCCACACCTCCAATTATAATAACTTTTTCACAAATCAAAGAAGGACACCATTTGCATGCTCCACACTTATAATTTCCTTTTGGGCTGCTAGATTGTAACCAATTTGGGTTAGATCTACTAGAGGAAAATTTGCTTTTTGTAAGAACATCCCCCAAATTTTTGGCCCGTTTAAATGTAACTAGGGGCATTTCTTCACTAACGTTGGAGAGGACAGAGTCCTTTTGAATTAAATACCAGTGTTTTGATACAGCCTTTTTGATAGCTGCGCTCATTGGACTGAATCCAAATGAGAAGGAGAAGCGTTCCGGTCTCTCTCTTCTCGATCCAGGTCCATGCAACAGCATATTCCTATTTTGGCTTGATGCCCTTTTAAAAGCTGTATCCAAGACTGGTTTGGGGTACCCCCTGTCTTCCAACCTAGTGAGTAAATCTTTTGCTTGGACTTTAAAATTTTCTTCAGAACTATTAATTCTTCTTAATCTCAGTAGCTGCCCATAAGGAATGGCTGATTTTGTGTGGTCTGGATGGTAACTAGAATAATGTAATAATGAGTTACCAGCTGTTATTTTTCTGAAACCAGACGTGGATAAACCCTCATCATTTAAGGTTACCAACACGTCCAAAAATTCAAGTTGAGTAGAACTAGTTTTAAACGTGAAACTAAGGTTCATATCATTGACAATATTCAGGAACTGGACGAAATTCTCAAAATCATCTGTAGAGCTTGACCATACAACAAAGATATCGTCCACAAAGCGGACGTATCCCCTTATGTGGTTTAAAAAAGGATTAATTTCCGAGAAGACAAAAGTCTTCTCGAAGCATGCCACAAACAGATTGGCGAGGGTGCAGGCTACCGGAGTGCCCATGGCCACCCCGCCAATCTGTCTGTACCATACATCATCAAACATAAAAGTGTTATTCTCTAACACAAAGAGTAAAGCATCGCAAATAAAGTCGATGCACTGACTACTTTTACTGGATTTACTCAATAATTTCCTAATCCACTGTACACTTAAATTCTGGGGAATATTAGTGTACAGGGATTCGATATCAATAGAGGCTAGGATGCACCCTCTTTGCCAACTCATATTATTCAGGACCGATAGAAACTCATTAGTATCTTTAACTAGAGCAGGAATGTCTTTTAAGAGAGGTCTCAACAGATAATCTACATATTTCGATAAGGGCTCGGTAATGGACCCCACCCCGGACACTATTGGGCGTCCGGGGGGGGGCCCCCAAGTCCTTATGCACTTTTGGTAGGAAGTACCAACATGGATACCTAGGGTAAGGGGGAATTAATTTTTCAGCTGTTTTCTTTGAAAGAACCTTGTTGTCTACCGCTTTTCTAAGTAAAGATTGTAATTTAGACGAAATTTTTGGGGTAGGGTTTAAGGAAAGCTTTTCATAATTTTTGACATCCCCTAACTGACGTAATGATTCTTTAATATAGTACTCCTCCGTCATTAAGACGATGTTTCCCCCTTTATCTGCTTTCTTAAATACGACCCCCTTTAGGGAGCGCAACCAAGAAAGCGCTTCTCGCTCGTTTTTATTTAGGGGGGAGATGTCTATGGGGTATTTTAACGCCCTTATTTCTTCTATTAAATTTCTTTAATCCTGTCCCTAATGCGGTGACATGAATTCCGGTTAAGTTTCTGTTTTTAAATGTTTTTATACGTTTTCTACGTTTTTGTATTTTTTGCACTTGCACTTGTATGTAACAGAAATGACCGCCCATGGGTGGAGCCCGGCAGGTATTTACCTGGTGAGCTCCCAGTGGATGAGATGGTCTGACGAAGTGCGGAAGCACGATACGGCTGTGACCAGTCAGCCGGATTCCCCGGCGTCCTTGTCTCCCTGCACCTGTATGTTTTACTGCACGCCTAAGAAATAAAGAAGTTGTCGCTAGCTGGTTGTGGTGAGTGCCGCTTATTTTCCATGCTCTCTCAAATGTTTGATCCACGATTCTGTCCTGGCTGAGCACCCCACAAGCAGCGACACACATACACACCTGTTCCATCAAGAGCGAATATCAGGCTGCATGGTTGGCTGTGCCGAACGCTGTTTCTCACTACAAGCATTAATTTACAAATCTGTTTAACTTTCTGGCACCAGTTGATTTAAAAAAAAAAGTTTTTCACCGGAGTACCCCTTTAAGAAAGGTTAACATGTGATCACCAGTTGTCATGTGAGTTGTCATGTAATTGTTACTCAGGAGGTATCAGTGACCAGGTGACTTAAGGGTGACCAATGGGACCCCACCAGAGTCTCCCCCATAATCTTTCCTGGGAGGAGTCTCTTCTCTTAGTTCCTGAGTTTTTTCTGAGGTGCAGTCGAGCCTAAGAGTCTGGAGTCAAAGGAGCGTCAAGTCTGCAGCCATAAGCTACAAGTCTACAAGTAAAGTCACAGCTTAGTCTGTCTCCAGTCAAGTCAGTCACTGTCATCTATTGTCAAGTCAACGTGACCTGCACTAAATTGTCCAAATCCACTGCAAGTCCCAGCAAGCCCTTAAGGTCTCTGAAGTCACTGGTCACCTCCGTGGGCCCTGGCTGAACTGTATAGACTTCACCATCTGTCACTCAGTGAAGCTATCATTGTCCATAATTGGGCTTTGGAGTCATTATTGCCCCCGTGCCTAGCCCAAGATCCAGCGGTATACCTTCGGGTAGTATTGAGGATAAACCACACCCTGGCGTCACGTATACAAGGAGTTAATGCCATCTGCCCCTAGGGTAATTCCATCTGAACTGCATCACACCCCATACCACAACTTTTGGCGTCACAAACAGGATACGGGTGTGCGCCTTATGTGACAAGTCCTCCCCCAGTCTGAACAGTGTCCAGTAGTGTCAGAAAATCACATAACGATGCGAATAAAATTTGCGCCAGAAAGTGTACGGGACTTTACCTGGCGTCACGAATACAAGAGGTTATTGCCATCTGCCCTGCATCACACCCCATACCACAAAAGCTAACTACAGGGGGACAAGCAAACTACAGAGGGACAAGCTAACTACAGGGGGACAAGTTAACTACAGGGGCCCTATATACTGGGGGAAAGCTACCTACAGAAGTAAACTACTTACAGTGGGGTTCTTACATATAGGGGGAAAAAGTACCTACAAGAAGGTCCTAGATCAGGACTACCTACTGGCTGATCCTACCTACAGGGAGCAAATTGCATAGAGGGAGCCCCCTCTCACTCTATGCAATGTTCTCTCTGTAGGTAGGACCGGTAGCTGTCAGCTAAATGCCCACTCACATACAATTGCTGACTATAAAAACGTATAGCCAGCTTTAAAGGGGTAGTCCAGTGGTGAAAAACTTATCCCCTATCCTAAGGATAGGGGATAAGTTGTTCACCACTGGGTCACCACTGACTACTCCTTTAACTAGCATAAAAATAAATATGGTTCTGGGCCCCCACAAAAAAAGTCATACTTACCTTTCCCAGGTCTCCTGCAGCTCTCATTCAGCTCTGCCCAGTCCTCTGATCTGTCTTCTTCAAGTGCTTGTTGCAGGACCTGTCAGCTCAGCCAATCACTCTCCACCGCCCTGCCCTGTCTCGTCCAGTGATTGGCTGAGCAGGAAGGTCCTGCTTGGAGCACTGGTTGCGGAACGAGAGCTGAGAGGCTGATTTCACCAGACGATATTTTGGCGAATAATCGCTGCATGTAATAGTGCCCTTAGTCTTGTTGGGATTTCAATGAGAGATGAGAACCTGCACAGGGACGTAGTCATCACAGGTGCTGCAATGTTCACAAACAAGGAAGATGTACCTCAGTCATAAAACATAAAAATTGGATGATGGCAGCAGGCCCTCCGGCCACAGGTGCTTACATGTCTTCTTGTGTCAAGCAGCAGCTGAAAAGGGTCGCATATTTTATCTTTGAAATGGAGACCCTATTTTCTTCTGTTGCAAAACTACAACTCCCAGCATGTCCAGACAGCCATTGGCAGGAGTTGTAGTTTTGCAAAATCTGTAGGGCCACAGTTTGGAGACCAGTACTATACAGTAAACTACTGCCAATATGTCCTCTCTTACAATGTGTTGCATAGTGATCCCGGCCACCTGCACTTCCATGACCACCATCTCTATCAGTTGTAAAGAGTTATGGGTTTCCACTTTGTCTCCTGGTTGGAGTTCCTCCTTTATGATGTATCTTTAGGTCTATAGTCCTGATTGAGACATACAGCAGCAAGTAATTCCTCAATATAGTAAAAAACTACAGCTCGGCTCTGTAGAACTTTCACCGTAATATAACAAAAGTCTCGGAGTTTATTACCGCCTTTTAATTGAAGCATATTTTCCTGTGTACATACACTGTGTAAAGAGAAGGGTCAAACTGCACAGTACACAAACGGAAGAGGTCTGAGAGCACTCACAATAGTCCTCACTGTGCAAACAGAATAGAAATGGATTGTGCCTTAATAAACATTCACCAGGCAAAGTTTACTTAAAGGGGTACTCCGGTGGAAAACTTTTTTTTTTTTTTTTTAAATCAACTGGTGCCAGAAAGTTAAATAGATTTGTAGATTACTTCTATAAAAAAAAATTCCAGTACGTATCAGCTGCTGTATGTTCCACAGGAAGTTCTTTTCTTTTTGAATTTCCGTTATGTCTGTCCACAGTGCTCTCTGCTGACACCTCTGTCCATGTCAGGAACTGTCCGAAGCAGGACAGGTTTGCTATGGGGATGTTCTCCTGCTCTGGACAGTTCCTGAAATGGACAGAGGTGTCAGCAGAGAGCACTGTGGTCAGAGACAAAAGAAATTCAAAAAGAAAAGAACTTCCTGTGGAACATACAGCAGCTAATAAGTACTGGAAGGATTAAGATTTTTAAATAGACGTAATTTACAAATCTGTTTAACTTTCTGGCACCAATTGATTTAAAAATAAATAAATAATGCTTTCCACTGGAGTACCCCTTTATATTCCTATACATTTGCTATTGACTACTGTGTTTTAAGGCTGATCCAGACCTCAGCTTTGTTCCTGACTATGCTCTTGACTTTTCCTTTGGATTCTCCGTCTGGTACCTGTTGTTCTACTCCTAACTCTGACCTTGGGTTCCATTCCCAACTAGATCCTGTCTCATCATCTGACCTGTCACGTTCCTGACTCCAAACCTGGAATAAAGAGAGCATCTAGATTCCAGACCATGGACTAGTAGAGGGGGCCTCTTGCCACAATGTGGCACTGGAACTGGACAAGGGGAGTAACAGTTCCCCTTCTTAGTAGCCAAGAAAGCTTCTTGACCTCAGTTTTCCATTAAATTGGTGATGACCTTTGGCTTTGTTCCTAACTTTATTACTGCTACTATTTTGGGGACTGTGACCTGTGCATCTTCCTGCAGCAAAGTCCTTACATATTCGCAAGAGTTTAACAGGTCAGTTAAAAAACAAACAAACATAAAAACATTGCAGAAGCATAAAGCATGGCTTACCTATCTACCCCAGTTCTGAAACCACCAAAAATCCATTTGTTTTGGGGGTCTTAGTCCTGTAAATCCTGGTTATACTTCCTGATCGAGCACTTGCTCTGCATTACAATTCCCAAAATGCATTGCTTTCCCTCAGCTCTTCACCTCAGTCCTCCACAGCAATCCTGCCAGTTCTCTGCTCAGTGCTGAGGAAGAACATTTAACAGCAGACTATTGCAGTGAGGTTGCAGCACCTGCTGTATTCATTCCCTGTCTGTTCCTCAGATAATACCAACAGTCAGTGACCAAATAACGGCATCATACCTAAAGTACAGTAACATGTACATAATGGATACTAGGTTTTATGGGGGTTATAGCTCTCATGGTGGCCGCCATACCCTCTAAGACTGGTCCGATTACTCAGCACCATTGTAGAGGCCCGGCTCCTGACTTTATTTTGCATTGGAGTCCATCAGATGCATTCTACCTGCATTATAATATTCAAACCATCATCAGCATGATGCAACAAACAACCCGGGTTCTGATCATTCTACACCAGTGGTCTCCAAACAGTGGCCCTCCAGGTGGTGCAAAACTACAACTCCCAGCATGCCCGGACAGCCAACGGCTGTCCGGGCATGCTGGGAGTTGTAGTTTTGCAACACCTGGAGGGCCACAATTTGGAGACCACAGTTCCATGGTAAACTACTGCCTACAAGTCCTAAATTCTACTGTGTTGCTTGATGATCCCGGCCACCAGCACTGTTCTACACCACGGTGATTATCAATGTGGGACCATGAATCCAAAAAAATTAAATAAACTGGATTTAATACATAGTCACAAATTGTAGGTCAGGGAAAGCAATAATTGCCCCTTAATGTATATAATAAAGTGTGAAGTGAATTAGCGCCGAATTTCAAGCACCGTCGTCTGGCAAAACCGTCGCTGGTGTATCGTTTCGTCCTACAGCTGCCAGGCCCTGTCCCCAAGCTCATCAGCCTTCCAATATTTGCACAATGTTTGTCCAAGTTATTATATTGTACATGAGATACAATCTATTTTACCTTGTACAGCACTGTGTGAACTCAAATTAAGTTCACAGGCGCAATCATTTAAGGTTCTAGGAGATATATGTGAGGGCCCTAGGTGAACAGAATTACTGCGGACCCCCCTGTCAACTCAATCCTCAGTTAGACAGGCATAGAACAAGATCAAGCTTAAAGGGGTTATCCAGGGAAAAACTTTTTTTTATATATATCAACTGGCTCCAGAAAGTTAAACAGATTTGCAAATTACTTCTATTAAAAAAATCTTAATCCTTTCAGTACTTATGAGCTGCTGAAGTTGAGTTGTTCTTTTCTGTCTAAGTGCTCTCTGATGACACCTGTCTCGGGAACTGTCCAGAGTAGAAGCAAATCCCCATAGCAAACCTCTTCTACTCTGCGCAGTTCCCGAGACAAGCAGAGATGTCAGCAGAGAGCACTGTTGCCAGACGGATAAAAACAACTCATCTTCTGTAGCTGATAATTATTGGAAGGATTAAGATTTTTTACAAATCTGTTTAACTTTCTGGAGCCAGTTGATCTAAAAAAAAAAAAAAAGTTTTTCCCTGGATAACCCCTGCACCTGATGCTCTAAACAAACGCCGGGTGCAGCAAGGAGATCGCATGGGTCTCCATTGGCCGGACCCCCACAATCAGACAGTTTATCCCCTATCCATTGGATAGGTGATAAGATGTCTAGGGGCGGAGTACCCCTTTAAGACAAAAAAATTACCCCCCATGAAGATCGGGTACACACATGCCCAGTGATCCTGAACTATCCCAGATGGGAACCTCGTATACAAAAAGCTTGTTCTGCATTATCTTGCATCCAATCTGGGGACCCACAGCCTGAAATGTGGCCTGGCACTGGACCTACGTGCAAACTGGCATAATTACCCCTACAGCATAGTGGTGCCAGATCAAAAAACACTGCATGGATGGCAACTATGCTGGACCACTAGACTATGTGAACCGGGCCAAATACCTTATATAACAATAAAGGAGAGGGGGGGGGGGGGGGGTGGGGGTTAATATTTACAGCATTTTTTTACTCCACTTTTGTAGCTTATACTTTCTTCTTTGCATCAGTTTCTAATGTGCAAAAAGTGTTATGTGATGTGTGATACATTTGTGCATTATTACAGAGTGCCGTTTTGTAGATTTTTATGCCACCCATTGGGGGGGGGAGGGGCTGGAGTTGCTCAAAAAATTTGCATATAACAAATGTGTCTGAAAACTTACTACACTCAAACCATGCCCCCTCTTACCGAAGCCACCCCTCTTTCATACTAAAGCCACGCCCATTTTCAGGACAAGGTACAAAAGGGGCAGATTATAAACAAAGCGATGAATGCACACAGCAATCCCAGCGATGCTTGCCACAATATCCTCAACCTCTTTGAATCTATCTATCTATCCAGTATCAAAAGTATTAAAAGTGTGTAAAATATATGAAGAATTCCAAATGTTTCTAACAAGATAAGTCAATTTCACCCTCATAAACTTTAGATCAGTCCTGTATCTGGCTGTAAGACTCCACTGTACTGTCTGCAGCAGGAACCTCTCCCTCATTGTACTGTCTGCAGTAGGAGCCTCTCCCTCACTGTACTGTCTGCAGCAGGAACCTCTCCCTCATTGTACTGTCTGCAGTAGGAGCCTCTCCCTCACTGTACTGTCTGCAGTAGGAGCCTCTCCCCCACTGTACTGTCTGCAGCAGGAACCTCTCCCTCATTGTACTGTCTGCAGTAGGAGCCTCTCCCCCCACTGTACTGTCTGCAGTAGGAGCCTCTCCCCCACTGTACTGTCTGCAGCAGGAACCTCTCCCTCATTGTACTGTCTGCAGTAGGAGCCTCTCCCCCACTGTACTGTCTGCAGTAGGAGCCTCTCCCTCATTGTACTGTCTGCAATAGGAGCCTCTCCCCCAATGTACTGTCTGTAGTAGGAGCCTCTCCCCCACTGTATTGTCTGCAGTAGGAGCCTCTCCCCCACTATACTGTTGCAGTAGGAGCCTCTCCCCCACAGTACTGTCTGCAGTAGGAGCCTCTCCCCCACTGTACTGTCTGCAGTAGGATCCTCTCCCCCACTGTACTGTCTGCAGTAGGAGCCTCTCCCCCCACTGTACTGTCTGCAGTAAGAACCTCTCCCCCACTGTACTGTCTGCAGTAGGAACCTCTCCCCCACAGTACAGTCTGCAGTAGGAGCCTCTCCCCCACTGTACTGTCTGCAGAAGGAGCCTCTGCCCCACTGTACTGTCTGCAGTAGGAACCTCTCCCCCACTGTACTGTAGTAGGAGCCTCTCCCCCCACTGTTCTGTCTGCAGTAGGAGCCTCTCCCCCACTGTACTGTCTGCAGTAGGAGCCTCTCCCCTCTGTACTGTCTGCAGTAGGTGCCTCTCCCCCACAGTACTGTCTGCAGTAGGAGCCTCTCCCCCACTGTACTGTCTGCAATAGGAACCTCTCCCCCACTGTACTGTCTGCAGTAGGAGCCTCTCCCCCACTGTACTGTCTGCAATAGGAACCTCTCCCCCACTGTACTGTCTGCAGTAGGAGCCTCTCCCCCACTGTACTGTCTGCAATAGGAGCCTCTCCCATACTTTACTGTCTGCAGTAGGTGCCTCTCCCCCACAGTACTGTCTGCAGTAGGAGCCTCTCCCCCACTGTACTGTCTGCAGTAGGAGCCTCTCCCCCACTGTACTGTCTGCAGTAGGAACCTCTCCCCCACTGTACTGTCTGCAGTAGGAGCCTCTCCCCCACTGTACTGTCTGCAGTAGGAACCTCTCCCCCTCTGTACTGTCTGCAGTAGGAGCCTCTCCTCCACTGTACTGTCTGCAGTAGGAGCCTCTCCCATACTTTTCTGTCTGCAGTAGGAGCTTCTCCCATACTTTACTGTCTGCAGTAGGAACCTCTCCCCCACTGTACTGTCTGCAGTAGGAGCCTCTCCCCCACTGTACTGTCTGCAGTAGGAGCCTCTCCCAAACTGTACTGTCTGCAGTAGGAGCCTCTCCCCCACTGTACTGTCTGCAGTAGGAGCCTCTCCCCCACTGTACTGTCTGCAGTAGGAGCCTCTCCCAAACTGTACTGGTTTCATCTGTTGCAAAACTACGGCTGTCCGGGCATGCTGGGAGTTGTAGTTTTGCAACAGTAGTGGTGCATGAGGAGGCATAAAACATCTGTTGGAACGGCAGATGACAGGTAACTCTCAGGCTAATTCCCAAAAACAAAAAGTCAAAGCGTTTCCAGGGGTAGTCGAAGGTAGATCTTGCTAAAACATTGTGAGCACGTTTATCCTCTATTTTCCTTTTTAGGTTAAGTGTTCCTTTAAATGCAAAAAAAAAAAAAAGGCAAATTGTATGGTATAGAATTCCATATAAGTATGATTAAAAAAATTCTACAAAATGGTCGAATTCTATTTTAAATGAGCAGAACCCTATTTTTGGCGTAATCAACGGGACTTTCTGAATCAGCAAACTATTTTTGCAGGTCTCATCTTGACACTGAGCTGATCGTGATTTGCGCATTCAGTGCAGAAGACTACAAGGATCGCAACCAGGAATCGATGTGATACCAGATTATTGGATTTGGGGGGAAGTAACTGTTCTTCAATACAGATCCAATCCATTCTGTCCCTCTAAGGTTTCCTATGTCGGACCACTGGAAACTGATTGTATATACATATAGATAATATTGATACATTTCACAGTATTTCTAGTTACACGTTCTGGACGGTGAAAACCTTCTAGATCCAGTAGGTGATTCATTCTTTTCCAGGAAACCTGGTAAAAAGAGAAGCATTAGATGCTCACACAATTGCTATATTCAGTAGATGTGTGTGTGTGGGTGTGAAGGTGTCATGCAAATGGCCATTTTATCCTGTCATTTTGTATTTCTAGTACACGGTTGTATTGTGACAATGTAACAGTGTGACTCATTGAGAAATCCTTCCGCGATGGAATTTATAATGGAGGAGAGGCAAAACACACCTAGAAACCAGGATAAGCTCACACAAACAGCGGGGGATGACATGAAATCTGCTACCGATAAGACAGTCGCCTCCATGTTCAGCGCTAGGAATACAACAGTTACCCCCCATGGTTGGTCGGCCCAATGGACCCATAATACCCCCACGTTATATCAATATCACAAGGAGGGAGAAAAATCCAGCTCACAAAAACGTGAAGTTAAAATGTAGTTTTTACTGTGTCATGTTAAAAATTAAACCACCCTTATGGCATAAAAACAGAATGCCGACGCGTTTCGAGCTACATACGAGCTCTTAAATGGGCGCTGTCAGATACAAAAACTTTTGATATGTTGTAAAGCATGTATAACCAATAGGTTTTGCAGCTGCTTTCATTAGAAAATTTTCAGTGTTTCATACTGTAACAGCCAGTCAAAGAACTGCCCCCCTGCCTGCTTGGACACATACTAGTCCTGCTGTGTCCATGCGTCATCACCTATGTCATGGACACACTTCTTTGATTGACAGCTGTGAGTGCAGGGAAAATCCTCCCACTGTCAGCTTGTGTCCCGCTACTGTCAGTGAGGACAAGCTGGGAGTTGTAGTTTTGCTAATGCTAGGGGAGATGTGAGCAGACAGCATACTGAGGGAGGGGGCGGAGACCTGCACAGTGAGGCCACGCCCCCTCCCTTTGAGAGGAATTCAGACTAGTGAGCTAAATTAAAAGTGTAATAAAAAAATAAATAAAGGTGCTAGACACATAAAAATTAGATGTACATGGTCAGGATTAGGTACTGAGTGATATATTAATAAAAAAAAAATTTTAGTTGGATCTGACGGGTACACTTTAAGCCATGATTAAGAGCTCGTATCTCGTAGCTCGAAACGCGCCGGCATGCTGTTTTTAATACACTTAGGGTGTTTTTTTGTTCATCTAATTTTTAACATGACACTACGTTTTAAGTTCAAGTTTTTGTAAGTTGGATTTTTCTCCCTCCTTGTGGTTTCTGGATTCGGGAAGCGGCCCGCTTAGTCCGAGCTTCTACTGATTCTACACAGCTGAAGTCCTTCTACTATGTTCCCTAGTGGGTGGTGAGCTGTGCACCTTTTCTTTTCCTTATATGTTATATAGATATGCTCTATTACCTATAAACAATATAAGAGGCCTCCATCCTGTGCATTGAGCCAATATTGGGTTGTACTTAGCAGAAAGGGCAACTCGTAAGGGAACGTTTACACTACGGATTCTCTGTCGCTGCCGCACTTAGACATGCACCATCTCTGTTGGTGCCAAAGCATATCCAAGTGGATTCTGCTGATAAAATAAAAATTATTATGGAGCGTTCACATTACGGAAACACGATGCAGCAGCCACCCATTCTGCTGCACCGTGTACACTGCTGAATTTTCACGGTGGAATTTCCAATTTCGAACATACCCTAAAGCTGGGTTGACCATATGGAATTTCCGCCAGGAAAAGTTCCAGATGGACATTCCGTGCTCAGCAGTGCTGACTAATTCAGGTGGCTAGGACTGCTTGGACTTGCACCGTCGCTACTGACGGCAATGCATATCCCAGAGAATTTGGCAAAAGAATGAACAGGTCATTGTTTTGGCAGAGTCCGTAATGTGAATTTCCGTGGCAGAATTCCCCACTGCAGAAAATTCTGCAGTGTGCATGGTGTGGCAGAATCCTATGGACGACAATGGGTGGCTGCTGCACCAGAATTTCCAAGCTCAATTCCATAGTTTGAACGTTCTCTAGGAGTATTTTGTAGGTTGGATGAGGCAGTAGAAGGATTGAGATATTTGAATAGAAATAATTTCCAAATCTGTTTAACTTTCTGTAATCAGTTGATTAAAAAAATAAATAAAAACATTTCCACTGGAGTACCCCTTTAAGAAAAGAGAAACGTAATAGTAACTTCTATAAAAGCCTGAACAGTTTAGGGCAAAAAACCATAAGCGAAAACCTTAGGAACAGAAGAATGTTGAGGTGGACCACCTGGAGGAGGAAATGGAAGCATGCTGGGAGTTGTAGTTTTGCAACAGCTGGAGGTGGCAAAACTACAACTCCCAGTATGCCCAGACAGTGAACGGCTGTCCAGGCGTGCTGGGAGTTGTAGTTTTACAACAGAAGTGGTGCATGAGGAGGCATGTAACATCTGATGGAACAAGAGATGACAGGTAACCCTCTGGCCGATTCCCAGTAGATACAAGTACAACAAAAAGTCAAAGCGTTTCCAAGGGTAGTCGAAGCATCCAAAATTTATTGTAGCATTATTAAATATAAAGATTATGAAAAATATAACTGAAACTCCAACGCGTTTCTAACCAATGAGGTTCTTAATCATGGCTCCATATGCCATGATTAAGAACCTTCATTGGTTCGAAACATGTCAGGGGTCCGATCATTGTCATCTATGTGACCATGGCAGCCAAGGACCATGGAAAGATCTTGTACAGTCTCCCTTGGTGGTGGTGGGGGGGAGGGGCTAAAAAATGTATTGCAATTGACATTTTTTTTTTACTGTTTATTTATTTTATTTATTTCATTTTTTTCTTCAGCCCAGATTTTTTCTTTGTTTCACAGATCATTTTATGGTAAAATGAAAGTAGTCTTTAACCATTTCCCGACCACACAGATTTTTGGCTTACGTTTTCTCCCTTCTTATCTCCATGGCAAACAGGCAGGCACCGAACAGGCCTTGGGCTGCCCTGACAAACGTTTAGGCCGCTAGTCACCAGGTATGCGCGCCAAGAAAAAATAGTTCAAATGCCGCAATCCGCATGACCGGAGAAATGAGCGGTGTCGGCGTCATCTCTGAGGTTGGTTATTATTGCCCGGTGTCGGCCACTGAGTATAGCGAGGAATCGGTTCCCGATCACAAGCCATGCTCCCTCATCCGACCTTTGCCAGAAATATATATAATAGGTTGGGAAGGGGTATAAAGTACAATTGGTCCACAAAAACCAATGGGGGAGATTTCTCAAAACCTGTCCAGAGGAAAAGTTGCTGAGTTGCCCATAGCAACCAATCAGATCGCTTCTTTCATTTTGAAAAAAGGCCTCTGAAAAATGAAAGCAGCGATCTGATTGGTTACTATGGGCGACTCAGCAACTTTTCCTCTGGACAGGTTTTGAGAAATCTCCCCCCCCCCCCCATGTGTATGTGCTGTAATAGAAGGGTTACGGCTCTTAGAATAGGGGGAGACATAAACATGGCAAAAATGGCTGACGAGGGAAGAAAGGGTTAAGATCTCAGCGTCGACCTTTTTCGTCTCTGCTTTATGTTTTGTTTTTCACAATTATATTCATCATCATTGGGACTTTTCCATAAAATAGACAGTCGCCCCGTGTGTCACGCGGAGGTCTCTTCTCCCGGGCAGCGCAGATTAACTCTGTTGCTAAGCAGCCTGATACCGCAGACCTTACGTTTTATTTCCATTAGAAAGCAAATTGTGAGGGAGAACACAGAGAGATAAGTATTGGCCGCACACATCTGGTTTGTGCCATGAAATATATATATTTAACCTGCCATAAAGGAAAACCTCCGATTGTGGGGGCCGTATGGGGTGTGGAGGGCGCGGACAATACGACAGGTGTCTTCTGTACCCGCCAATGAGCTCTGCTGTAATGTGCAAATATCATGGAAATGACGACGCATGCAAATCCAGGGGTTATCCATGTGGGGCGCTTGTCTTCTGCTATTGGGGATTTTGCATATTGTTCATTGTATTTGACTATAACTATTTTTTCATCAGTCTGACTATCCAATATTTCTATCTATCTATCTATCTATCTCATATCTATCTATCTCATATATATATCTCATATCTATCTATCTCATATCTATCTATCTTATATCTCATATCTATCTATCTATCTATCTATCTCATATCTATCTATCTATCTATCTATCTCATATCTATCTATCTCATATCTATCTATCTTATATCTCATATCTATCTATCTATCTATCTATCTATCTATCTATCTCATATATATATCTCATATCTATCTATCTCATATCTATCTATCTTATATCTCATATCTATCTATCTATCTATCTATCTATCTCATATCTATCTATCTATCTATCTATCTCATATCTATCTATCTTATATCTCATATCTATCTATCTATCTATCTATCTCATATCTATCTATCTATCTATCTATCTCATATCTATCTATCTTATATCTCATATCTATCTATCTATCTATCTATCTCATATCTATCTATCTTATATCTCATATCTATCTATCTTATATCTCATATCTATCTATCTATCTCATATCTATCTCTTATCTATCTATCTCATATCTATCTCGTATCTATGTATCTATGTATCATCTATCTATCTCATATCTATCTATCTTATATCTATCTATCTATCTATCTATCTCATATCTATCTATTTCATATCTATCTATCTATGTATCATCTATCTATCTCATATCTATCTATCTTATATCTATCTATCTCATATCAATCTCTCTCATATCAATCTATCTCATATCTATCTATCTATCTATCTCATATCTATCTATCTCATATCTTTCTATCTATATATCTATCTATCTCATATCTATCTATCTCATATCTATCTATTTATCTATCTCATATCTATCTATCTCATATCTATCTGTCTATCTCATATCTATCTCATATCTATCCATCTAATATCTATCTATCTATCTATCTATCTATCTAGCTATCTCATATCCATCTATCTATCTATCTCATATCTATCTATCTATCTATCTATCTATCTATCTATCTCATATCTATCTATCTCATATCTATCTATCTATCTATCTATCTATCTATCTATCTCATATCTATCCATCTCATATCTATCTATCTATCTCATATCCATCTATCTATCTATCTCATATCTATCTATCTATCTATCTATCTATCTCATATCTATCTATCTATCTATCTATCTCATATCTATCCATCTCATATCTATCTATCTATCTCATATCCATCTATCTATCTATCTCATATCTATCTATCTATCTATCTCATATCTATCTATCTATCTATCTATCTCATATCTATCTATCGCATATCTATCTATCTCATATCTATCTATCTTATATTATATCTATCTGTCTATCTATCTCATATCTACCAATTTATCTATCTCTTATCCTGTTGCTGCCAAAGACATTATTTTTGGTGGATTTGATCAATTCTACTTGCTGTTTTACAAATTTGCTGCAAATGGTGGGAATCCTGTAGAACGGGTCTAGCCTGATCTCCGTACCTGTAGGTTATTGATATATAGAGGGTATATAGAGATCTATACTTTTACAATCATCTTTATTGTCCCAGTGCAAACAAAATGGAAAAGAATTCCACCGGAGTCTCCAGCTCCCGGGCAGAACTATGTGTCTCCATGGTTACAGATCAAAAAATAAAAATTCTCATCTGCGTTATTGTGTTGATACAGATAATAATACATTGTATTATATTGTCAATTTTTGCAAAACTTTTTGGTGAGCAATAAAATCTTGCAAAAGATGATTTATTAATATTATTATTATTATATATTTTTTTTTACTATGATCTTACAAACTGTGTAACTTTTTTCAGTTTTTTTTTCCATCAATGAAAAAGTTAAAGAACAATGAACAATTGTCCATAAGTTGTGTGACAGCCGTAATCTCCAATTACCGCATTAATACGGAATAGTTATCACATCACGAATCAATGTCACAGAGGACTGCGCCGGCCTCAATCCCATCACGACTCAAGAACGCCGCAAATAATACGAAACTGTCTACATCTCCCATCAAGAAGGAGTCAGGAGGCCAAAGAAAGACAAACATTTTACTAGAAACCCAGACTGTCCCTGCTGCCAGATGATCCAGATTGGGGGGGGGGGGGATCATTTTTTTCTTAAAGAAATTCTTCTTGGCAACCCTAGTGAAAGCTTCTGTTTCCTAGGAAACAAAAACCCTTTCACCTTCATTGCACAAAATCTGAAGAAATGTGCAGCGTGCTTTATAGATTCGTCTATTTTAAGGCACTAAGTTATTTGGCGGTTAACAAGGAAGCTTATTTATAACAAAAGAAAAATAAAGGAGGAGGAAGATGGAGACCCCGAGAAAGTAATTCCTATAGAGGAGCTAATGGTGGATAACAAAGGGGTCTGAAGTAATGTCCCCCCATTAGTATGTAATAGAAACTGTCATTAACAATGTAACCTATTCATAGCTAATGGGTTAAAATGAAGGCCCATATGCAAAATATAACAACTATAATACTGCCTCCTATATACAAGGACATAACTACTATAATACTGCTCCTATATACAAGAATATAACTACTATAATACTGCTCCTATATACAAGAATATAACTACTATAATACTGACCCTATATACAAGAATATAACTATTATAATACTGCTCCTATATACAAGAATATAACTACTATAATACTGCCTCCTATATACAAGAATATAACTACTATAATACTGCCTCCTATATACAAGAATATAACTACTAAAATACTGCCTCCTATATACAAGAATATAACTACTATAATACTGCCTCCTATATACAAGAATATATCTACTATAATACTGCCCCTATATACAAGAATATAACTACTATAATACTGCTCCTTATATACAGGAATATAACTACTATAATACTGCCCCTATATACAAGAATATAACTACTATAATACTGCTCCTTATATACAGGAATATAACTACTATAATACTGCTCCTATATACAAGAATATAACTACTATAATACTGCTCCTATGTACAAGAATATATCTACTATAATACTGCTCCTATATACAAGAATATAACTACTATAATACTGCCTCCTATATACAAGAATATAACTACTATAATACTGCCTCCTATATACAAGAATATAACTACTATAATACTGCCTCCTATATACCAGTATATATCTACTATAATACTGCCTCCTATGTACAAGAATATATCTACTATAATACTGCTCCTATATACAAGAATATAACTACTATAATACTGCTCCTATATACAAGAATATAACTACTATAATACTGCTCCTATATACAAGGATATAACTACTATAATACTGCTCCTATATACAAGAATATAACTACTATAATACTGCTCCTATATACAAGAATATAATTACTATAATACTGCTCCTATATACAAGAATATAACTACTATAATACTGCTCCTATATACAAGAATATAATTACTATAATACTGCTCCCATATACAAGAATATCACTACTATAATACTGCTTCCTATATACAAGAATATATCTACTATAATACTGCTCCTATATACAAGAATATAACTACTATAATACTGCCCCTATATACAAGAATATAACTACTATAACACTGCCTCCTATATACAAGAATATAACTACTATAATACTGCTCCTATATACAAGAATATAACTACTATAATACTGCTCCTATTTACAAGAATATAACTACTATAATACTGCTCCTATATACAAGAATATAACCACTATAATACTGCTCCTCTATACAAGAATATAACTACTATAATACTGCTCCTATATACAAGAATATAACTACTATAATACTGCCTCCTATATACAAGAATATAACTACTATAATACTGCTCCTATATACAAGAATATAACTACTATAATACTGCTCCTATATACAAGAACATATCTACTATAATACTCCCCCTATATACAAGAATATAACTACTATAATACTGCTCCTATATACAAGAATATAACTACTATAATACTGCTCCTATATACAAGAATATAACTACTATAATACTGCCTCCTATATACAAGAATATAACTACTATAATACTGCTCCTATATACAAGAATATAACTACTATAATACTGCTCCTATATACAAGAATATAACTACTATAATACTGCCTCCTGTATACAAGAATATCACTACTATAATACTGCTCCTATATACAAGAATATAACTACTATAATATTGCTCCTATATACAAGAATATAACTACTATAACACTGCCTCCTATATACAAGAATATAACTATTATAATACTGTCTCCTATATACAAGAATATAACTACTATAATACTGCTCCTATATACAAGAATATAACTACTATAATACTGCTCCTATATACAAGACTATAACTACTATAATACTGCTCCTATATACAAGAATATAACTACTATAATGCTGCTCCTATATACAAGAATATAACTACTATAATACTGCTCCTATATACCCGAATATGACTACGATAATACTGCTCCTATATACAAGAATATATCTACTATAATACTGCTCCTATACACAAGAATATAACTACTATAATACTGCTCCTATATACAAGAATATAACTACTATAATACTACCAAAGAATAAGTTGGCCAGCACTATTAATTCCAAACTATTGTAAAAACCTGGCTTGCAGGTGCAGGCTGCTGGGCTAAATATACAGCAACAGGAGAATACAGCAGCACACTGCTATACAAGAATATAACTACTATAATACTGCTCCTATATACAAGAATATAACTACTATAATTCTGCTCCTATATACAAGAATATAACTACTATAATACTGCCTCCTATATACAAGAATATAACTACTATAATACTGCTCCTATATACAAGAATATAACTACTATAATACTGCTCCTATATACAAGAATATAACTACTATAATACTGCTCCTATATTCAAGAATATAACTTCTATAATACTGCTCCTATATACAAGAATATAACTAGTATAATACTGCTCCCTATATACAAGAATATAACTACTATAATACTGCTCACCATATACAAGAATATGACTACTATAATACTGCTCCTATATACAAGAATATAACTGCTATAATACTGCTCCTATATACAAGAATATAACTGCTATAATACTGCTCCTATATACAAGAATAGAACTACTATAATACTGCTCCTATATACAAGAATATAACTACTATAATACTGCCTCCTATATACAAGAATATAACTACTATAATACTGCTCCTATAAACAAGAATATAACTACTATAATACTGTTCCTATATACAAGAATATAACTACTATAATACTGCTCCTATATACAAGAATATAACTACTATAATACTGCTCCTATATACAAGAATATAACTACTATAATACTGCTCCTATATACAAGAATATAACTACTATAATACTGCCCCCTATATACAAGAATATAACTACTATAATACTGTCTCCTATATACAAGAATATAACTACTACATTACTGCTCCTATATACAAGAATATAACTACTATAATACTGCCCCCTATATACAAGAATATAACTACTATAATACTGCTCCTATATACAAGAATATAACTCCTATAATACTGCTCCTATATACAAGAATATAACTACTATAATACTGCTCCTATATACAAGAATATAACTACTATAATACTGCTCCTATAAACAAGAATATAACTACTATAATACTGCTCCTATATACAAGAATATAACTACTATAATACTGCTCCTATATACAAGAATATAACTACTATAATACTGCTCCTATATACAAGAATATAACTACTATAATACTGCTCCTATATACAAGAATATAACTACTATAATACTGCCCCCTATATACAAGAATATAACTACTATAATACTGTCTCCTATATACAAGAATATAACTACTACATTACTGCTCCTATATACAAGAATATAACTACTATAATACTGCCCCCTATATACAAGAATATAACTACTATAATACTGCTCCTATATACAAGAATATAACTCCTATAATACTGCTCCTATATACAAGAATATAACTACTATAATACTGCTCCTATATACAAGAATATAACTACTATAATACTGCTCCTATATACAAGAATATAACTACTATAATACTGCTCCTATATACAAGAATATAACTACTATAATACTGCCTCCTATATACAAGAATATGACTACTATAATACTGCTCCTATATACAAGAATATAACTACTATAATACTGCCTCCTATATACAAGAATATAACTACTATAATACTGCTCCTATATACAATAATATAACTACTATAATACTGCCTCCTATATACAAGAATATAACTACTATAATACTGCCTCCTATATACAAGAATATAACTACTATAATACTGCTCCTATATACAAGAATATAACTACTATAATACTGCTCCCTATATACAAGAATATAACTACTATAATACTGCTCCTATATACAAGAATATAACTACTATAATACTGCCCCCTATATACAAGAATATAACTACTATAATACTGCCTCCTATATACAAGAATATAACTACTATAATACTGCTCCTATATACAAGAATATAACTACTATAATGCTGCTCCTATATACAAGAATATAACTACTATAATACTGCCCCCTATATACAAGAATATAACTACTATAATACTGCTCCTATATACAAGAATATAACTACTATAATACTGCTCCTATGTATCAGAGTGTTCTGCTCATTTCCTAGAAGCCATGTATATTTCGGCTGTCCCTGGATTCCCGCTTTATTGTTTCGGATCCGCTGTGTTTCGGGAGATCATCTCCTCGGCCTCATTGATGTAGATCACAGGAGAGATTCTCTATATTACGATCAGACACGGCGCCCGCTCTGAACTGTTACCGCTGTTTCTTTCTTTCTCTTTTTTCCTTATTTTTGTCTCATACAAAGCTGAACTCTTCATCTAAATCTCCACCTTCAGCTATTACTGTATTTCCCTGTCAATTACACATTGTGCTCTATGGACTCCGGCTCCTGGAGGGATCGCACCCACCGCTGAGTCTACAGGCCTCACATCTACAGTACATTTGTATCCTTTAAGGGGTACTCCAGTGGAAAACATTTTTTTTATTTTTTTTTCATACAAACTGGCGCCAGAAAGCTAAACAAATCTTGCAAATCACTTCTTGTTTTACTTTTCTGTTTGGCCACAGCGCAATATGTAATTACATCGGATGTAATAGAGCAGCAGGAAATCCTAGCAGAATGCTTGGATGTATAGGGAGAGGTATAAGCAGTAGAAAGAGAGCAGTGCTCATGGCTGTATAGGGAGAGGTATAAGCAGTTGAAAGAGAGAAGTGCTCATGGATGTATAGGGAGAGGTATTATCAGTAAAGAGAGAAGTGCTCATGGATGTATAGGGAGAGGTATAAGCAGTAGAAAGAGAGAAGTGCTCATGGATGTATAGGGAGAGGTATTATCAGTAAAGAGAGAAGTGCTCATGGATGTATAGGGAGAGGTATAAGCAGTAGAAAGAGAGAAGTGCTCATGGATGTATAGGGAGAGGTATTATTAGTAAAGAGAGAAGTGCTCATGGATGTATAGGGAGAGGTATAAGCAGTAGAAAGAGAGAAGTGCTCATGGATGTATAGGGAGAGGTATTATCAGTAAAGAGAGAAGTGCTCATGGATGTATAGGGAGAGGTATTATCAGTAAAGAGAGAAAGGCTCATGGATTTATAGGGAGAGGTATTATCAGTAGAGAGGGAAATGCTCATGGATGTATAGGGAGAGGTATTATCAGTAAAGAGAGAAGTGCTCATGGATGTATAGGGAGAGGTATTATCAGTAAAGAGAGAAGTGCTCATGGATGTATAGGGAGAGGTATTATTAGTAAAGAGAGAAGTGCTCATGGATGTATAGGGAGAGGTATTATCAGTAAAGAGAGAAAGGCTCATGGATTTATAGGGAGAGGTATTATCAGTAGAGAGGGAAATGCTCATGGATGTATAGGGAGAGGTATTATCAGTAAAGAGAGAAGTGCTCATGGATGTATAGGGAGAGGTATTATCAGTAAAGAGAGAAGTGCTCATGGATGTATAGGGAGAGGTATTATTAGTAAAGAGAGAAGTGCTCATGGATGTATAGGGAGAGGTATTATCAGTAGAGAGGGAAGTGCTCATGCCACTGTAGAGAACACTGGTGAGACCTCACTTGGAGTATTGTGCGCAGTACTGGAGGCCGTATCCTCCAAAAGGATATACGGTAGATACTCTAGAGAGAGTTCAGAGAAGATACTAAACTAGTACAGGGATTGCAGGATAAAACTTACCAGGAAAGGTTAAAGAACCTTAACATGTATAGAAGAAAGAAGAGACAGAAGGGATATGATAGAGACTTTATATACACAAAGGGAATCAACACGGTAAAGGAGGAGAATATATATAAAAGAAGAAAAACTACCACAAGAGGACATAGTGTTATATAGAGGACATAGTGTTATATAGAGGACATCGCTTTAAATTAGAGGGGAAAGGTTTCTGCAGTAATATCAGGAAGTATTACTTTACTGAGAGAGTAGTGGATGCATGGAATAGTCTCCCTGCAGAAGTGGTCGCTGCAAATACAGTGAAGGAGTTTAAACATGCATGGGATAAGCATAAGGCTATCCTTCATATAAGATAGAGATAGACATAAGGCTATACTTTATATAAAATAGGGATGGGTATAAGGCTATCCTTCATAAAAGATAGAGATGGGCATAAGGCTATCCTTCATATAAAATAGGGATGGGTATAAGGCTATCCTTCATAAAAGATAGAGATGGGCATAAGGCTATCCTTCATATAAAATAGGGATGGGTATAAGGCTATCCTTCATAAAAGATAGAGATGGGCATAAGGCTATCCTTCATATAAGATAGAGATAGGCATAAGGCTATACTTTATATAAGATAGGGATGGGCATAAGGCTATCCTTCATATAAGATAGAGATAGGTATAAGGCTATCCTTCATATAAGATAGGGGTAGGTATAAGGCTATCCTTCATATAAGATAGAGATAGGCATAAGGCTATCCTTCATATAAGATAGGGATAAGCATAAGGCTATCCTTCATATAAGGTAGTGATAGGCATAAGGCTATCCTTCATATAAGATAGGGGTAGGTATAAGGCTATCCTTCATATAAGATAGGGATAAGCATAAGGCTATCCTTCATATAAGATAGGGATAAGCATAAGGCTATCCTTCATATAAGATAGAGATAGGTATAAGGCTATCCTTCATATAAGATAGGGGTAGGTATAAGACTGTCCTTCATGTAAGATAGGGATAAGCATAAGGCTATCCTTCATATAAGATAGGGATAAGCATAAGGCTATCCTTCATATAAGATAGAGATAGGCATAAGGCTATCCTTCATATAAGATAGAGATAGGTATAAGGCTATCCTTCATATAAGATAAGGATAAGCATAAGGCTATCCTTCATATAAGATAGAAATAGGTATAAGGCTATCCTTCATATAAGATAGGGGTAGGTATAAGGCTATCCTTCATATAAGATAGGGATAAGCATAAGGCTATCCTTCATATAAGAAAGGGATAGACATAAGGCTATCCTTCATATAAGATAGGGATAAGCATAAGGCTATCCTTCATATAAGATAGGGATGGATATAAGGCTATCCTTCATATAAGATAGAGATAGGTATAAGGCTATCCTTCATATAAGATAGGGGTAGGTATAAGGCTATCCTTCATATAAGATAGGGATAAGCATAAGGCTATCCTTCATATAAGATAGGGATAGACATAAGGCTATCCTTCATATAAGATAGGGATAAGCATAAGGCTATCCTTCATATAAGATAGGGATGGATATAAGGCTATCCTTCATATAAGATAGAGATGGGCATAAGGCTATCCTTCATATAAGATAGGGATGGGTATAAGGCTATCCTTCATATAAGATAGAGATGGGCATAAGGCTATCCTTCATATAAGATAGAGATAGGCATAAGGCTATACTTTATATAAGATAGGGATGGGCATAAGGCTATCCTTCATATAAGATAGGGATAGACATAAGGCTATCCTTCATATAAGATAGAGATAGGCATAAGGCTATACTTTATATAAGATAGGGATGGGCATAAGGCTATCCTTCATATAAGATAGAGATAGGTATAAGGCTATCCTTCATATAAGATAGGGATAAGCATAAGGCTATCCTTCATATAAGATAGGGATGGGTATAAGGCTATCCTTCATATAAGATAGGGGTAGGTATAAGGCTATCCTTCATATAAGATAGAGATAGGCATAAGGCTATCCTTCATATAAGATAGGGATAAGCATAAGTCTATCCTTCATATAAGGTAGTGATAGGCATAAGGCTATCCTTCATATAAGATAGGGGTAGGTATAAGGCTATCCTTCATATAAGATAGGGATAAGCATAAGGCTATCCTTCATATAAGATAGAGATAGGTATAAGGCTATCCTTCATATAAGATAGGGGTAGGTATAAGACTGTCCTTCATATAAGATAGGGATAAGCATAAGGCTATCCTTCATATAAGATAGGGATAAGCATAAGGCTATCCTTCATATAAGATAGAGATAGGCATAAGGCTATCCTTCATATAAGATAGAGATAGGTATAAGGCTATCCTTCATATAAGATAAGGATAAGCATAAGGCTATCCTTCATATAAGATAGAGATAGGTATAAGGCTATCCTTCATATAAGATAGGGGTAGGTATAAGGCTATCCTTCATATAAGATAGGGATAAGCATAAGGCTATCCTTCATATAAGATAGGGATAGACATAAGGCTATCCTTCATATAAGATAGGGATAAGCATAAGGCTATCCTTCATATAAGATAGAGATAAGCATAAGGCTATCCTTCATATAAGATAGAGATAGGTATAAGGATATCCTTTATATAAGATAGGGATAGACATAAGGCTATACTTCATATAAGATAGAGATAGGTATAAGGCTATACTTCATATAAGATAGAGATAGGTATAAGGCTATCCTTCATATAAGATAGGGACAGGCATAAGGCTATTCTTCATATAAGATAGAGATAGGTATAAGACTATCCTTCATATAAGATAGAGATAAGCATAAGGCTATCCTTCATATAAGATAGAACCAGGGACTATTCATAGTATTCAGATTATTGGGCAGACTAGATGGGCCAAATGGTTCTTATCTGCCGACACACTCTATGTTTCTATCGGGTCTCAGACGTGAGACCCGGTGCGATCAATATTTCAGCCCCTGTACTACTGGCCCCAAGATGGAATAGACCCTGTTCCATGATGGGGGTAGTAGTACAAGCACTAATGTAGTCTGCATTTCCAGAGACAGATGGCTGTGTGATTGCAGCCTTTCAGCATGTTACATTGTACAACTTCTTTTTAATTCTTTTTGACCCATATATCTTAATCTGTTCTGTGTGTTCGCTTCTCACTTTCCTGTCTTTAATTGGATGTTTCTGTAATCATCTTGGCAATACTGACTGTCAGGACAGAATACATTTCGTGAGACAGATTTAAACCCGTGCGACAAAAAAAAAAAAAGAGACGGGCGCCAGATATGTAAATCGTGGGGGGGACATTAACCACTCTACGAACAATCGGGACGTCAATGGGAAACGCACATGTATACGGTTCCATACGGGAAAACGTATACGGTTTTTACTTTGCACATGCGCATTTGCATCCTAAAGTCCCCACCCAAGACCCCTCCCATTAAAAATGGACAGAATTTTCAAAAACGTATGGTTTTTTTTTTCTATAAAAATGGACGGAGCTGTATGCACTTTTAAAAACAGTATACGCTTAAAAAACGCATACGGTTTACTTTTTCCCATACTGTTCCATACGGAACAGTAAACGGGCAAAAACGTGATGTGAACCCAGACTAATAAAAATGCCGCGGTGCTGCGTACCAATGGGCAGGGGCGCCGCAATCAGCGTACTGCGGCAGAACGCAGCAGTGTCCTCCATACTCAGAGGAGCGTCACTGCACAACCTGTAAGGCCCATCATGATTACAAATCACACGTATGTGTGTATGTAAATTTACGAATAATGATTACGCCATAAATATTATGAGTAAATGTAAATGCTGCTCATGGTGATATTGAGCAGGGCATCAGCTGTATAATACCGCAGGCAAGTGATGGCGCAGGTGTAATCGCTCTTCTCACACTGCACTGTAATAGTATAGCAGTACGCAGGAACAACCCACTTACTGTAAGGTACTGTTACAGTGCTGCGTTTGCTCCCAATACATTTCTGACCATCACTGTCCGCTCCCTCCATGTGTGTCCAATATCGCTCGCTCTTGCTATTATTTAGGCAGATAACCCCATTTATATTATCCACCAGCTTTTCTAGGCTTCTGAATGGCACATCTGCTTAGTACAGCAACCACATGGCCACTATTGCAGGGATAATTATATGATTTCTGAAGTTTGCATGTGCATAAAGGGATTCAGCTATAAGCAGATATGCCATTCAGGAGCATGGAAAAGCTAGGTCAGATATTCTCATCTAGCTTTACTATTCTCCTGAATTGCATATCTTCATATAGCTGGATCCATTTACCATTTATTCACATGCAAACTTCAGAAATCGTATGATGAAAGGGTACCTTTCATAAAAAAAAAAACTTTTGATATATTATAGATTAATGTATGCAGAATAACTTTCCAATTGCATGATATAAAAAAATATGCTTTTTTCTATTTAATTTTCCACTTTGAGAAAATGACCACTAGGGGTCTCCCTACCAGTCTTGGCCGCAAGCCCTTTTTATAGATTTCAGACTCATGCTGGAGTCCTAAATCTAAAACTGTAGCCGGGACACAGACAAGCTCAGCTGGCAGCTCTGAATCTTCTCCACTCTGTTTACAACTGCATGTGCAGAGAGAAGAAAGATCGGAGCTCAGACAGTAAAATGAATGAGGGCCTGCAGTAAGGCAGAGTCAGGAGTGTGCCCTGCTGTGCTATGAGCCCAGTGCTGGCTCTTGCCTGTCTGATTGACAGGCAGGGAGCAGTGCTGAGCTTGTCTGTGTCCCGGCTGCAGTCTGACATTTAGGACTCCAGCATGAGTCTGAAATCTATAAAAAGGGCTTCTGGCCAGGACTGGTAGGGAGACATCTAGTGGTCATTTTTTCAAAGTAGAAAATTAAATAGAAAGAAGCATATTTTTTTAATAACATGCAATTGGAAAGTTCTTCTGCATACATTAATCTATAATGCATCAAATGTTTGTTTTTTTTGATGACAGGTTCCCTTTAAGTAGTGGTCATATCGTTGCTGTTCTAAGCAGATGTAGGAGCCTGAAAAAGCTATGTGTGAGAGTCAGACCCTGTAAAGACTCTTTACCCTGTAATCATTACAGGGTCTGACTGTCAAACACTGCTGTAAGCAGATGTGCCATTCAGGAGCCTGAAAAAGCTGGGTAAAACAGCTCCTGCTCCTGAAAGGCACATCTGCACCACTATAGAAATGTCACTGCTGTAGTCAGTGATCTGGTCGGTGGGCAGTTGGGCACTGTGTATATATATATGTCCAGTCAGCGGTGGTTGTACAAGGTCACATAACATTCTGGTACACTAGTACCAAATGATGGCGGGTAGAGGAGACAGCAAGAAGTTGCGTGTGCGCAGTGGACACAACATGACGCCAGCCCCGGGTGAGCTCAGTCAGCTGGGACTTGGGACGAAGTCTGGGGGTGGGACATAACTTATAGAGGCCAGGTCTGAGGTGTGGGAATGTTATGCCATGTTACCCTGTGCTACTTAAAGTGTACCCGTCAGATCCAACAAAAAAACATATTTTTTTTAATATATCACTCAGTACCTAATCCTGACCATGTACATGTAATTTTTATGTGTCTAGCACCTTTATTTATTTTTTATTACACTTTTAGTTTAGCTTACTAGTCTGAATTCCTCTCAAAGGGAGGGGGCGTGGCCTCACTGAGCAGGTCTCCGCCCCCTCCCTCAGTGTGCTGTCTGCTCACATCTCCCCTAGCATTAGCAAAACTACAACGCCCAGCTTGTCCTCAATGCCCGGCCCTAATGTCATTACATTATATTCAGTGGGGGGGGGGTCTGACCTCTGGAACCCCCCACGATCATATGAATGTAACGTGATCCTATTAAAAGGAATGAAACTGGGTGCAACTTCTTGCACATCCGGGTGGCTAGGATTCCAGCTCTCAGAAAGGAGTCCCTGTCCTAGCCCTTCATTCTCACAATCAGTGGGGGTACTAGAGGCCATCTCTTTATGAGACTATTGTGTAGCATGTCATTAAAGGGGTACTCCGCTGCTCAGCGTTTGGAACAAACTGTTCCGAATGCTGAAGCCGGCACCGGGAGCTTGTGACGTCATAGCCCAGCTCCCTCATCATGTCACGCCCCACCCCCTCAATGCAAGTCTATGAGAGGGGGCGTGATGGATGCTACGCCCCCTTCCATAGACTTGCATTGTGGGGGCGGGGTGTGACATGATGAAGGGGCACGACTATGACGTCACAAGCTCCCGGCACCAGCTCCAGTGTTCGGAACAGTTTGTTCCAAACGCTGAGCAGCGGAGTACCCCTTTAAGATGTGCTGAGTGGTAGTATCAGAAGAATTTGTGCCCTTTTCTCTTAAATACCAAGATTAAAACTCGTTACCTATCTCCAGTCTAGGTGATCGATAGTTGATCGGTAGGACCTCCGCCAATGTCATGGCCCCTTGAGTCATGGCCCCTTGAAATGGCAGTGTCCAAAGTACAGCACTCTGTTCTTTTCAGAGGTCCCACTTAAAGTAAATGGGGTGGTGACCGAGCATGCAGCCGCTCCATTCCCTTGGGAGCGCAGGGGCCTCAATTCTCACAATCTTTGGAGGTCCCAGAAGTTGGATCCTCACCGATCAGATACTTATCACTTTTCATGTGGAAAGGGACCAAGTCTTAATCTTGGAATAATTCTTCAGTCCCCAATAAAATATATGGCACTGTAATGGGCACCCGTCACGGTCCCTTCTGTCCTATGATCAATGACATTCAATGACAAGATAAAAAGATGGCCGACTGTCCTCATAAGCCCCATTCAAGTTCTCTCCATTTTGCTGGATAACAAATCTTCCCAGTCTTTTGCTGTTTTCCATATTTAGTCTTTGGAAACATTAGAGCCCAGACTTGATCTTCCCCTCATTCCTCGATGCGGCCGTCATATAAAGCCAGGAAGGTAATTGGCAAGTAATAGGATTTCATTAGCATACGCCGGTTTGGCAGCGGGTCCCGGAGTATTCTACTGTAACAGATAACGTATCTATGGAAACTACGCAGGACGACACACTGAGGGAGGGAAATCATTTGGGCTCTCAGAGGGGCACTATGAGAAATGCCTGAAATATTCATTTTCATTACTGGGGAGACTCGGGAATTAAAGGGGAAAAGATTTATTGTTTGGTAGGAAAATATTTCTCTTCCTCTTCTTGCGTCTGGCACCAGCCGAACTGATAAAATGTTATTAATTGGATTCTGCTCTTGTATTTTAGGCAACTGGTTAAATACACATTGCGTAAAGTATATGTGTGCAGGAGCTATCCAACAATAGGCAGCCGGTATTGGCTATCATAGGGCAATCTGTGGTCTAGGCAGAACAAAGACCAGGGTGGACATATAACACAAAGTAAATTTGGCCCCCCTGTGGTTTTTTCAGCCCTTATAACCTTGTCCCTGCTCTAGACCACCAGGGATGTGGCCATCGACTCTGTTACTGCCCAAACCCACCCAATAAATTGGGTATTAGCCACCCTGGATGATATCATAAACCCCCTCACTGCCCTAGACCACCAGGGATGTGGCCATCGACTCTGTTACTGCCCAAGCCCACCCAATAAATTGTATATTAGCCACCCTGGATGGTATCATAAACCCCCTCACTGCCCTAGACCACCAGGGATGTGGCCATGGACCCTGTTACTGCCCAAACCCACCCAATAAATTGAGTATTAGCCACCCTGGATGGTATCATAAACCCCCTCACTGCCCTAGACAACCAGGGATGTGGCCATCGACCCTGTTACTGCCCAAACCCACCCAATATATTGTGTATTAGCCACCCTGGATGGTATCATAAACCCCCTCGCTGCCATAGACCACCAGGGATGTGGCCATCGACCCTGTTACTGCCCAAACCCACCCAAAAAATTAGGTATTAGCCACCCTGGATGGTATCATAAACCCCCTCACTGCCCTAGACAACCAGGGATGTGGCCATCGACCCTGTTACTGCCCAAACCTACCCAATAAATTAGGTATTAGCCACCCTGGATGGTATCATAAACCCCCTCACTGCCCTAGACAACCAGGGATGTGGCCATAAACATTCCCATTGCTCCAAACTATCAGGAAAGAATGTTATCATTAACCATTTACTGCCCTAAACCATCAAAGATGTAACCATAAACGCTTTTACTGGCCTAGACCACAAGGGATTTTCCTATTAACCCCTTCATTACCCTAGATCATCAGGGATGTTATAAAACACCTCCCTGCCCTCAACCACCAGGGATATACTCATTGACCTCTCCTCTGGCCTACACCATCTTTCACGGCCCACAAACGTGTGCCACCATTTGGTACCTCTGCAAACCCTGTACTGTCCTCTAGGTCTGTGGACAGTGTGCACTTCCATATAAAATCAGAGGCATATAAAGGTACAATATTGGCAAACAAATATAATTCAGCGACGAGGCGACCTTTCACCTCGGCAGCACCGGAAACAAAGATTCACCAATGTTGTGCCGGCCTCCACAATGGCCAGATCTAACACCCTGTGACTTCTTTCTGTGGGGGCCACATCAAGTGCTCTGTGTATCTGCCCCCCCCCCCCCCTGACCCACCTGAGATAACCCATCACTGACACAGTGGAGTCCATATACGAGGAGATGTTGGCCGCGTCTGGACAGAACTGGATTACATAGACCTCTGCCGTGTCACCAAATGGAAATCACTGAAAACATTTGTATAGATAAGACTTACCGCTAAATCCGGTAATACAGACAAGTGAATAACCCTGTACTCACCGCTCGGCTTAAGAATCGATGCTACTCTCACGGGAAAACCGGGGACACCGGGCTACAGAATGTGTGCGCTCAGAGGCAAATGACCGATGGTTTTCGCGCAAACAAGCGCTTCTTCCGGCCTCTGAGGCCGGAAGAAGCGCTTGTTTGCGCGAAAACCACCGGTCGTTTGCTGTTTGCCTCTGAGCGCACACATTCTATAGCCCGGTGTCCCCGGTTTTCCCGTGAGAAGAGCATCATGTCTTAAGCCGAGCGGTGAGTACAGGGTTATTTACTTGTCTGTATTACCGGATTCTTGCGGAAACCTATCCTTTATACGTCCTAGCACCTGCTACATAGACTCATTTACTTTATACCGGACGACTACCTATCGCTAGCAATATCTCCTTACCTGTGTACGATTGACAAGATATTGGCAGTGCCATCTGTCCTCTTCTTACCTACATATAGATAAGATGGTGCGTCTTTTCATGTAAATATATTTCTCTTATTTTCTCTCGGTTATGACTAGTGTTGAGCGGCATAGGCCATATTCGAATTCGCGATATTTCGCGAATATATGGACGAATATTCGTCATACATTTGCTAAATTCGCATAATCGTAATATTCGCGTTTTATTTTCACATATGCGAAAAATTTGCATATGCGAGAATTTGCAGAAACGAAAATTTGCATAAACGAAAATTTGCATATGTGAAAATTTGCATATGCGAAAATTTGCATATGCGAAAATTCGTACGCCAGTCTCACACAGTAGTATTAGAGCCTTCTTTACACCACACAAGCTGGAAGCAGAGAGGGATGATCACTGTGATGTGTACTGTGAAAAAAAAAAAAGAAAGAATATTCGTAATTACGAATATATAGTACTATATTCGCGAATATTCGCGAATATGCAATATTCGCTAATAAAATTCGTATTGCGAATATTCGCGAGCAACACTAGTTATGACTACAGAGGACATCATTTTGCACCATCTTTTTGGAGTCGCCCTGTATGTCATCATTGTTTTGTGGAGGGAAGGGCCAGTATGAATTTTTTATAAATAAAGTAGACCCAGCTCCTTACGGTATTGTGATAATACTAAGAAATTATGGGATTCTTTTATTACTATTCCGGGCCCCGTAATGGCTCTTGCGGTTCCTTGCAGAGCTGTCGGCATCAGACACCACCTGCGCTTCACTCTAATGAGCCCAAGTTCAAAGCGGCCACCGTCTAGGGCCGTCTTCTCTCACGCGTTGCTTTGAGGCTTCGGTATCTTAGACAAGGTGACAACTTAATGGGCCAAACATTTCGTTACGACATGAGACGCTTAGTCTCAGCCGGGGTCTACAAAATGGTAGAAGATCGTACAAGATCTGGAGGAGACCCATGAAAGGACATGAGTAAAGTGTTAATGTTAACCCTAAGTAAAGACTTACCTTAGGGGCTGCTTTACAGAAGGTCTGTCATAGCGGGGACACTTCATGGTGACATGGATAAAGGCAGGGCTAAAGTCCTGCAGGAACGTATGAGAACGGAGTTCCTGCACTTTTTCCACAAAAAGAACACTGTTCCTATTAGGACTAGTCTGTCAGGACTAGTGTTGGGCGCGAATATTTGCATTTCGAAAATTTTTGGCGAATATTGCGAATATATTCGCTATATATTCGAAATTGGGAATATTCATTTTTACGCATATGCGCATATTCCTTCTTTTCACTTGTGGGCCAATTAGAATGATGCAAATACACTTGTCAGAGGTTATCAACAACATCCCTAGCAACCAATAGTAAAGTTGCCCACCCCCTCACTGTTTTCTTCCTCGAATACGCGAATATGCGAATATAACGAATACACGAAATTCGTGAATATAGGACGAATATTCGTCTATATATTCGCGAAATATTGCGAATTCGAACATGGCCTATGCCGCTCATCACTAGTCAGGACCAGCCCTTGAGTGGAAATCTTGGGTGGGTTCCTACACTTTTTTTCCCAGGACTTGACCCCTGGATAAAGGTGTCCTCCATTCACCATATGCTGGCATGCTGGGAGTTGTAGTTTTTCTACAGCTGGAGGCACATTGTTTGGGAAACACTGTGCTAGGACAATGAATAGGAGCAAATAGTAAAACTAGTAAAACTAGATACTAAAATACCTTGTCTCTGTCTCTTAGCAGCTTCTACACGGTGCAGAGGAGCAGACAGGGAATTAATACGCTGATTGGAAAACACTGGGGTAAGCAATATAATTAGAATGTCAATTTGCTAATTGGCCGTTGGCTGTCTAGGTATGCTGGGAGTTTTAGTTTTTCAACAGCTGGAGGCACACTGGTTGGGAAACACTTTGCTAGGACAATCATTTTGAGCAATCTAGTAAAATGTTGATACTAAATAACCCTGGCTCTTTCTCATAGCAGCTTATGCACAGCACAGAGGAGCAGACAGGGAATGACTACGCTTTTTGGAAAACACTGGGGTAAGCAATATAATTAGAATGCCAATTTGCTGATTGGCCGATGGCTGTCCGGGCATGCTGGGAGTTGTAGTTTGCAACAGCTGGGGGCACACTGTTTGGCAAACACTGTTCTAGGACAATGAATAGGAGCAATCTAGTAAAACGTTGATACTAAATAATCCTGGCTCTGTCTCTTAGCAGCTTATACACAGCACAGAGGAGCAGACAGGGAATGACTACGCTGTTTGGAAAACACTTGGGAATGCAATATAATTAGAATGTCAATTTGCTGATTGGCCGATGGCTGTCCGGGCATGCTGGAAGTTGTAGTTTGCAACAGCTGGGGGCACACTGGTTGGGAAACACTTCTAGGACAATAGGAGCAATCTAGTAAAAAATCCTGGCTCTGTCTCTCAGCAGCTTATGCAACGTGCAGAGGAGCAGACAGGGAATAAATACGCTGTTTGGAAAACACTGGGGTAAGCAATATAATTAGAATGTCAATTTCCCAATATATAAAATAATGTTAGGGAATTGTTATTTAGTCAGTTTTCTAATACTTTCTTTATAGCGACTCCATAGGAAAACATACGGTGGTATATGAGAAATACAGAACATGAATTGAGCCTCATTGCCTATAATGGCGTAGAAGACTATTTCTAATGTAGCCAAGGAGACGAGTTTTGTGTCCGGAATTGAATCCATCTACGGAGAGATACACTTGGCCGGCTCCAGTAATGTCTATGTGGCTGCGGGGAGAGAAGTTTATTGCTTCTATTTCATGTTGCATAACAGGACATTAGGAGTTGTGTAAGGCAATTTATACAATACATTGGATCTTTTATGCCTGAGAGTGGAGGAGGCTTCAAAAAGGGCCTGTTCACATCTGCGCTGTTAGATTCTATATATATACATATATAAACGCACAAGTTTTTGCGTGAACTTTCAGAGTGCTGCGCCATTGTTTGTTGGATTATCTGAACAGATCGGGGGTCTTGGATCCAGGGCACCAAAATAGTTGAGAATGGAATGTTCCGAAAATTTTGAAAATTTATTAAAAAGGATAAACTATAATCTCGCAGTAACATAAGTATTCATACCCTCTGCTCAGGACTTGGTTGAAGCCCCTTTGGCAGTGATTCCGGCCTCCAGTCTTCTTGGGAATTTTCTTTCATTCTTCTCTGCAGATCCTCTCTGTCAGGTTGGATGAGGACCGTCGGTAGAAGCCATTTTCAGGTCTCTCCAGAGATGTTCCATTGGGTTCGGTTCGGGCTCTGGCTGGGCCCCTCAAGGACATTCACAGAGTTGTCCCTAAACCGCTCCTGTGTTGTCTTCGCCGTGTGCTTAGGGTCATTGTCTTGTTGGAAGGTGAAGCTTCTGCCCACTCTGGATCAGGTATTTATTAAGAATATCTCTGTACTTGGCTCCATTCAGCTTTTCCTCAGCCCTGACTAGTCTCCCTGAGCCCACAGCGCAATGCTGCCCCCACCATGATCACTGCAGGGATGGTATTGGGCAGGTGATGGGCTGTACCTGGTTTCCCCCAGACATGATGCTGCCCCCACCATGATCACTGTAGGGATGGTATTGGGCAGGTGATGGGCTGTACCTGGTTTCCCCCAGACATGATGCTGCCCCCACCATGATCACTGTAGGGATGGTATTGGGCAGGTGATGGGCAGTGCCTGGTTTCCCCCCAGACATGATGCTGCCCCCACCATGATCACTGTAGGGATGGTATTGGGCAGGTGATGGGCAGTGCCTGGTTTCCTCCAGACATGATGCTGCCCCCACCATGATCACTGTGGACATACAACTCCCCCTTCAGCTCTATCTGTATACTGCTGCTATCACTATGGGATCAGGATATATGGAATAGTAATACACCTCTCCTGAGGCTGTGTTCACACATTACATTTTTGCCAGGTTTTCCTGCTTTTGCAGCAAAAAATGGTGCTGTTAAAGAGGTACTCCACTGCCTCTGGAACATTTTGTACCGAAGGCTGATTGCGTGCGCCAGGGCTCGTGAAGTCACGGCCACGCCTCTCGTGACATCAGAACACTCCCCCTCAATGAAAGTGTATGGGAGGGGGTGTGGCAACGAGGGGGCATGGTCGTGACGTCATGAGCCCCGATGCCCGCACTCAGCAGTCAAAATAAAATGTTGCGAACACTGAGGCAGTGGAGTATCCCTTTAACCATAGACATGAAGACTTTATAAAACTTCTAGATCAAATCACTTTCTCCTCATGGCAATATTTCTCTTGAAAACACAGTTTGAATAAAAAAAAAAAAAAACAATAATAAAAAAAAAAAAAACGCATTACAAACTGCATGTAGTGTGAACTGATACCCACACATGCAGCCTGAACCCAGTGAGATGTGTGGTTCTGCACCATGAGATTTTTGAATGCAGCTTTGGATGTGAGTGGAGTCATAGTCCAGCTATCATTCTAGTAGGACAAGCAAAGATTTGGCAAAGTAAAATGTGCAGCTGCAGTCCGGCGCCCCCGGTGGTGGGGAGTCTGTGCCCACGTTGCGTCCCTGGTTGAAGCCCTTTCTCTCCAGTCCATCAGCCGGGTTGATAATGAGAGGGAATCAGTCCTGTGCAGGGTCAGGGATCCTAGACGCAGGTAACACACAGTGCCTTATCAGCGTCTGGCAGGGATCACTATTTGGCAGGTGTAAAGCTGCAGATCCCCAGGTGTAGGAAATAGTTAATCCTTTCTCCGCTGGAGGCGCCTTCATCAGCCCAAAAGCTCATTTTCCTTTCAGAAGCGAAAAATTCTGCAGGAAAGAAAAATCCTCATTATCTGCTATAATTCATCCTGCCGAAATTACCTTCAGACAGCTGGTGCACAGGAAGGATGGGGGCGCTCCGCCGCGGCCACCAGGCCGGCCAGTCACAGGGAACGCCAATTATAAAGAATGTCATGATGGCATATAGCAGTGTTTCCTAACGGGGATACCTCCAGCTTCTGCAAAACTACAACTCCCAGTATGCCCGGACAGCCGAAGGCTGTCCGGGCATGCTAGGAGTTGTAGTTTTGCAACAGCTGGAGGCGCTCTGGTTGGGAAACACTGTTATATAACCTGAGATCTTGCATGTGATTAGGGCCCCATTTTCAACACTACAACTCCCAGCATGCCCAGACAGCCAAAGCTGTATTCATTCCCCGTCTGCTCCTCTGCGCTGTGCACAAGCTGTTGTCCTCCAGGCAAAGACAAAGTTATTGAGTAAGAGAATTTGACTAGATTGCTCCTATTCGTTGTCCTAGCACTGCATTTCCCAACCAGGGGGTTGCTTCCAGCTGTTGCAAAACTACAACACCCAGCATGCCCGGACAGCCGCTGGAGATCTCCTATGGGGTTAAAGAGGTACTCCGGTGGAAAACATTTGTGTTATTTATTTATTTATTTTTTTAAATCAACTGGTGCCAGAAAGTTAAAGGAGTACTCCAGAATAGGAAAATTGTCCTCCATACTGCCAGCAGTAAAAAAATAAAGAGGTACATACCTTATTTTGCTCCCCTGGTGCCTCTGTTAACCCACTTTGGTCTCCGCCGCGATCCGCACCCAGCCAATCACCGGCCGCAGCGAAGTCCCGTCTCGGCCGGCGATAGGCTGAGCAGCAGGATGACGTTTTCGGCCCCAGCACCTGCTGGTACCGGAGGCTCCGGTAGAGCGAAGGAAGGTGTGTACCTCTTTATTTTTTTTTTACTGCTGACAGTATGGAGTACAATTTTCTTATTCTGGAGTACTCCTTTAAAAAGATTCGTAAATGACTTCTATTAAAAAAATCTTTACCCTTCCAGTACTTTTTAGCAGCTGTATGCTACAAAGGAAATTATTTTCTTTTTGATTTTCTTTTTTCTCTTGTCCGCAGTGCTCTCTGCTGACACCTGATGCCCGTATCAGGAACTGTCCAGAGCGTTAGGAAATCCCCATAGCAAACTTATGCTGCTCTGAACAGTTCCTGACACGGACAGAGGTGTCAGCAGAGAGCACTGTGGACAAGACAAAAAAGATTCATAAATAAATTAATTTTCTCTGGAGCATACAGCTGCTAAAAAGTACTGGAAGGGTAAAGATTTTTTTATAGAAGTCATTTACAAATCTGTTTTATTTTCTGGCACCAGTTGATTAAAAAAAAAATTGTTTCCCACCGGAGTACCCCTTTAAAGGGGAATTTGCTTCTAAACTGGGTGGTTCCCGAGACACGTGTCATCAGAGAGCACTTAGACAGAAAAGAACAATCTTAACTTCAGAAGCTCATAAGTACTGAAAGGATTAAGATTTTTTAATAGAAGTTTTTTCCTGGATAACCCCTTTAAAGGGGTATTCCAGGAAAAAACTTTTTTTTATATATCAACTGGCTCCAGAAAGTTATACAGATTTGTAAATTACTTCTATTAAAAAATCTTAATCCTTTCAGTACTTATGAGCTTCTGAAGTTAAGGTTGTTCTTTTCAGTCTAAGTGCTCTCTGATGACACGTGTCTCGGGAACCACCCAGTTTAGAAGCAAATTCCCATAGTAAACCTCTTCTAAACTGGGTGGTTCCCGAGCCACGTGTCATCAGAGAGCACTTAGACAGAAAAGAACAATCTTAACTTCAGAAGCTCATAAGTACTGAAAGGATTAAGATTTTTTAATAGAAGTTTTTTCCTGGATAACCCCTTTAAGGCCCTATTCACACAGCAGATCCCGGTATTGCCGTCTATGGAGATGGCACAATTCCGAGCGGTCCTTGTGCTGGCGTGTTCCGCTGCGGATAGAATGTCTGGCCGGAATTCATCTGTACAGCGCACACTACGGAATTTCAGAATAATGATCTATCTTGCTCTTTCTTTCAGCAGAACACAGCACAGAATAGATTGGAGTCTATGGAGACGGCAATGTCCGCGTAGTCCTGATTCAATCTGCGCCGGCCGCCATCGGATTTCATATCCCCATTTAGGCCGCAAGTCCCGACTTGACCGCCGTACAGAAACAAAAATGCATCTGCATTATGTTAGTGTGAACATGGCCTAAGGAAGCTAGGGAGGTATTACTGAAGACACATGCAGGGGTCTGGGAGAGCTGGGTAGCTCTATGTAACACTATGTAGATTTAATTTATCCTTTGTGGTTTGTTTGGTTTTTATAAATTTATTGTTTTAGTTTTCGGATCTGAGATTTTTTTCTTTTTTTTGGCTTTTCTGACTTTGATATTTCACAGACTTTCTTCCTCCCCCCTGTCGAATAGATTTATATGAGCAAACACCGAGTGACGTTACAGAATCAGATATGGGGACAAAAGAAGTGGATCCGGCCCGTATCCGGGGTCAGGCGTTCCAGGTGAGGCGCCTGCAGATTTATAGGGGGATGAAATAAATGCGCAGAACATCTGTGGCGGATAAATCAGGAAGAGACTTGAAGGAAAAGTGATAAACAGGACAGGACGGAATGAGGTGTCTGTTTATACTGAAGGGATCTTGGAACGGATTTCATCAGACGTGCGCAAAAGAGTCTCATTGGGGGTTATACAAGGACGGACCCTGCTCTGACTTGGGGTTCTGCAGCTGTAGCGTAACTACAACTCCCAGCATGTCCAGATAGCAATTGGCCCCTGGAGATCACTGACTTATTAGAGCACTGTTTCCCAGCCAGGGGGCCTCCAGCTGTTGTTAAATTACAACCCCTAGTATGCCCGGACGGCCTTTGGCATGCTATAGTTGTAGTTTTGCAACAGCTGGAGACACGCTGGCTGGGAAACACTCCAGGCAAAACCTATTCCCTGTGTTAAGCCTGGTTCTGCCTGCACATAGTAGTCCCCATAGTACAGCACATAGTAGTCCCCATAGTACAGCACATAGTAGTCCCCATAGTACAGCACATAGTAGTCCCCATAGTACAGCACATAGTAGTCCCCATAGTACAGCACATAGTAGTCCCCATAGTACCAGCACATAGTAGTCCCCATAGTACCAGCACATAGTAGTCCCCATAGTACAGCACATAGTAGTCCCCATAGTACAGCACATAGTAGTCCCCATAGTACAGCACATAGTAGTCCCCATAGTACAGCACATAGTAGTCCCTATAGTACAGCACATAGTAGTCCTCATAGTACCAGCACATAGTAGTCCCCATAGTACAGCACATAGTAGTCCCCATAGTACAGCACATAGTAGTCCCTTTAGTACCAGCACATAGTAGTCCCCATAGTACAGCACATAGTAGTCCCCATAGTACAGCACATAGTAGTCCCCATAGTACCAGCACATAGTAGTCCCCATAGTACAGGAAACATAGTAGTCCCCATAGTACAGCACATAGTAGTCCCCATAGTACAGCACATAGTAGTCCCCATAGTACAGCACATAGTAGTCCCCATAGTACAGCACATAGTAGTCCCCATAGTACAGCACATAGTAGTCCCCATAGTACCAGCACATAGTAGTCCCCATAGTACAGCACATAGTAGTCCCCATAGTACAGCACATAGTAGTCCCCATAGTACAGCACATAGTAGTCCCCATAGTACAGCACATAGTAGTCCCCATAGTACAGCACATAGTAGTCCCCATAGTACCAGCACATAGTAGTCCCCATAGTACCAGCCACATAGTAGTCCCCATAGTACCAGCCACATAGTAGTCCCCATAGTACAGCACATAGTAGTCCCCATAGTACAGCACATAGTAGTCCCCATAGTACAGCACATAGTAGTCCCCATAGTACAGCACATAGTAGTCCCCATAGTACAGCACATAGTAGTCCCCATAGTACAGCACATAGTAGTCCCCATAGTACCGGCACATAGTAGTCCCCATAGTACAGCACATAGTAGTCCCCATAGTACAGCACATAGTAGTCCCCATAGTACAGCACACAGTAGTCCCCATAGTACAGCACACAGTAGTCCTCATAGTACAGCACATAATAGTCCCCATAGTACAGAACATAGTAGTCCCCATAGTACCGGCACATAGTAGTCCCCATAGTACAACACATAGTAGTCCCCATAGTACAGCACATAGTAGTCCCCATAGTACAGCACATAGCAGTCCCCATAGTACAGCACATAGTAGTCCCCATAGTACAGCACATAGTAGTCCCCATAGTACAGCACATAGTAGTCCCCATAGTACAGCACATAGTAGTCCCCATGGTACAGCACATAGTAGTTGTCACGATGCCGGCTGGCAGGTAGTGGATCCTCTGTGCCAGAGAGGGATTGGCGTGGACCGTGCTAGTGGACCGGTTCTAAGCCACTACTGGTTTTCACCAGAGCCCGCCGCAAAGCGGGATGGTCTTGCTGCGGCGGTAGTGACCAGGTCGTATCCACTAGCAACGGCTCAACCTCTCTGGCTGCTGAAGATAGGCGCGGTACAAGGGAGTAGGCAGAAGCAAGGTCGGACGTAGCAGAAGGTCGGGGCAGGCAGCAAGGATCGTAGTCAGGGGCAACGGCAGAAGGTCTGGAACACAGGCTAGGAACACACAAGGAACGCTTTCACTGGCACAATGGCAACAAGATCCGGCAAGGGAGTGCAGGGGAAGTGAGGTGATATAGGGAAGTGCACAGGTGAACACACTAATTGGAACCACTGCGCCAATCAGCGGCGCAGTGGCCCTTTAAATCGCAGAGACCCGGCACGCGCGCGCCCTAGGGAGCGGGGCCGCGCGCGCCGGGACAGAACAGACGGAGAGCGAGTAAGGTACGGGAGCCGGGGTGCGCATCGCGAGCGGGCGCTACCCGCATCGCGAATCGCATCCCGGCTGGCAGCGGAATCGCAGCGCCCCGGGTCAGAGGATGTGACCGGAGCGCTGCAGCAGGGAGAGTGAAGCGAGCGCTCCGGGGAGGAGCGGGGACCCGGAGCGCTCGGCGTAACAGTACCCCCCCCCTTGGGTCTCCCCCTCTTCTTAGAGCCTGAGAACCTGAGGAGCAGACTTTTGTCTAGGATGTTGTCCTCAGGTTCCCAGGATCTCTCTTCAGGACCACAACCCTCCCAGTCCACTAAAAAAAAAGTTTTCCCTCTGACCTTTTTGGAAGCTAAGATCTCTTTGACAGAGAAGATGTCCGAGGAGCCGGAAACAGGAGTGGGAGGAACAGATTTGGGAGAAAAACGGTTGAGGATGAGTGGTTTGAGAAGAGAGACGTGAAAGGCATTAGGAATACGAAGAGAAGGAGGAAGAAGAAGTTTGTAAGAGACAGGATTAATTTGGCACAAGACTTTGAAAGGACCAAGATAGCGTGGTCCCAGTTTGTAACTGGGGACACGAAAGCGGACATATTTAGCGGAGAGCCATACCTTGTCTCCGGGAGCAAAAATGGGGGGAGCTCTTCTTTTTTTATCGGCAAACTTTTTCATGCGAGATGAAGCCTGTAAAAGAGAATTTTGGGTCTCTTTCCATATGGTGGAAAGATCACGAGTCACTTCATCTACAGCGGGCAAACCAGAGGGCAAGGGAGTAGGGAGGGGGGGAAGAGGGTGACGGCCGTACACCACGAAAAATGGGGATTTGGAGGAAGATTCAGAGACTCTGAAGTTATACGAAAATTCGGCCCATGGTAGAAGATCTGCCCAGTCATCCTGGCGGGAGGAAACAAAATGGCGTAAATAATCACCCAGGACCTGGTTAATTCTTTCCACTTGCCCATTGGATTGAGGGTGATATGCAGAGGAAAAGTTTAATTTAATCTTGAGTTGTTTACAGAGAGCCCTCCAGAATTTAGACACGAATTGGACACCTCTATCCGAGACAATCTGCGTAGGCAACCCGTGAAGACGAAAAATGTGTACAAAAAATTGTTTAGCCAACTGAGGCGCAGAAGGAAGACCAGGAAGAGGGATGAAATGTGCCATTTTGGAGAATCGATCAACGACCACCCAAATAACAGTGTTGCCACGGGAAGGGGGTAAATCAGTAATAAAATCCATACCAATCAGAGACCAAGGCTGTTCGGGGACAGGCAGAGGATGAAGAAAACCAGCGGGCTTCTGGCGAGGAGTCTTATCCCGGGCACAGATAGTGCAGGCTCGCACAAAGTCCACAACATCCGTCTCCAGAGTCGGCCACCAATAGAAGCGGGAGATGAGTTGCACAGATTTCTTGATGCCCGCATGACCTGCGAGATGGGAGGAGTGACCCCATTTGAGGATTCCGAGGCGTTGGCGTGGAGAAACAAAGGTCTTTCCTGGAGGAGTCTGCCTGATGGAGGCAGGAGAAGTGGAGATCAGGCAGTCAGGTGGAATGATGTGTTGCGGAGAGAGTTCAACTTCTGAGGCATCCGAGGAACGAGAGAGAGCATCGGCCCTAATGTTCTTATCGGCAGGACGAAAGTGAATCTCAAAATTAAATCGGGCAAAGAACAGAGACCACCGGGCCTGGCGAGGATTCAGCCGTTGGGCAGACTGGAGGTAGGAGAGGTTCTTGTGGTCGGTGTAGATAATAACAGGAAAACTTGATCCCTCCAGCAGATGCCTCCATTCCTCAAGTGCTAATTTAATGGCTAGAAGCTCTCGATCCCCGATGGAGTAGTTCCTCTCCGCTGGAGAGAAGGTCCTAGAGAAAAAACCACAAGTGACAGCATGCCCGGAGGAATTTTTTTGTAGAAGAACAGCTCCAGCTCCCACTGAGGAGGCATCAACCTCCAATAGGAAGGGTTTGGAAGGGTCAGGTCTGGAGAGGACGGGAGCCGAAGAAAAGGCAGACTTGAGCCGTTTAAAGGCGTCTTCCGCTTGAGGAGGCCAGGACTTGGGATCAGCATTTTTTTTGGTTAAAGCCACGATAGGAGCCACAATGGTAGAAAAATGTGGAATAAATTGCCTGTAATAATTGGCGAACCCCAAAAAGCGTTGGATAGCACGGAGTCCGGAGGGGCGTGGCCAATCTAAGACGGCAGAGAGTTTGTCTGGATCCATCTGTAGTCCCTGGCCAGAGACCAAATATCCTAGAAAAGGAAGAGATTGGCATTCAAACAGACATTTCTCAATCTTGGCATAGAGTTGATTGTCACGAAGTCTCTGAAGAACCATACGGACATGCTGGCGGTGTTCTTCTAGATTGGCAGAAAAAATTAGGATATCGTCCAGATATACAACAACACAGGAGTATAACAGATCACGAAAAATTTCATTGACAAAGTCTTGGAAGACGGCAGGGGCGTTGCACAGGCCAAAGGGCATGACCAGATACTCAAAGTGTCCATCTCTGGTGTTAAATGCCGTTTTCCACTCATCCCCCTCTCTGATGCGGATGAGGTTATAGGCGCCTCTTAAGTCCAATTTAGTAAAGATGTGGGCACCTTGGAGGCGATCAAAGAGTTCAGAGATGAGGGGTAAGGGGTAGCGGTTCTTAACCGTGATTTTATTAAGACCGCGGTAGTCAATGCAAGGACGTAGGGAGCCATCTTTTTTGGACACAAAGAAAAATCCGGCTCCGGCAGGAGAGGAGGATTTACGGATAAAGCCCTTTTTTAGATTCTCCTGGACGTATTCAGACATGGCAAGAGTCTCTGGGGCAGAGAGAGGATAAATTCTGCCCCGGGGTGGAGTAGTGCCCGGGAGGAGGTCGATAGGACAATCATAAGGCCTGTGAGGAGGTAGAGTCTCAGCTTGTTTTTTGCAGAAAACATCCGCGAAGTCCATATAGGCCTTAGGGAGACCGGTTACTGGAGGAACCACAGAGTTACGGCAAGGGTTACTGGGAACCGGTTTTAGACAGTTCTTGGAACAAGAGGACCCCCAACTCTTGATCTCCCCAGTGGACCAATCCAAGGTTGGGGAATGAAGTTGAAGCCAGGGAAGTCCAAGGAGAATTTCCGAGGTGCAATTGGGGAGGACCAAAAGTTCAATCCTCTCGTGATGAGATCCGATGCTCATAAGAAGGGGCTCCGTGCGGAAACGTATGGTACAGTCCAATCTTTCATTATTTACACAATTGATGTAGAGGGGTCTGGCGAGACTGGTCACCGGGATATTGAACCTGTTGATGAGAGAGGCCAAAATAAAATTTCCTGCAGATCCAGAGTCCAAGAAGGCCACAGTAGAGAAGGAGAAGGCAGAGGCAGACATCCGCACAGGCACAGTAAGACGTGGAGAAGCAGAGTAGACATCAAGGACTGTCTCACCTTTGTGCGGAGTCAGCGTACGTTTTTCCAGGCGGGGAGGACGGATAGGACAATCCCTCAGGAAGTGTTCGGTACTAGCACAGTACAGGCAGAGGTTCTCCATACGGCGTCGTGTCCTCTCTTGAGGTGTCAGACGAGACCGGTCGACCTGCATAGCCTCCACGGCGGGAGGCACAGGAACAGATTGCAGGGGACCAGAGGAGAGAGGAGCCGAGGAGAAGAAACGCCTCGTGCGAACAGAGTCCATATCTTGGCGGAGTTCCTGACGCCTTTCGGAAAAACGCATGTCAATGCGAGTGGCTAGGTGAATAAGTTCATGTAGATTAGCAGGAATTTCTCGTGCGGCCAGAACATCTTTAATGTTGCTGGATAGGCCTTTTTTGAAGGTCGCGCAGAGGGCCTCATTATTCCAGGACAATTCTGAAGCAAGAGTACGGAATTGTACGGCATACTCGCCAACGGAAGAATTACCCTGGACCAGGTTCAACAGGGCAGTCTCAGCAGAAGAGGCTCGGGCAGGTTCCTCAAAGACACTTCGGATTTCCGAGAAGAAGGAGTGTACAGAGGCAGTGACGGGGTCATTGCGGTCCCAGAGCGGTGTGGCCCATGACAGGGCTTTTCCGGACAGAAGGCTGACTACGAAAGCCACCTTAGACCTTTCAGTGGGAAACAGGTCCGACATCATCTCCAGATGCAGGGAACATTGGGAAAGAAAGCCACGGCAAAACTTAGAGTCCCCATCAAATTTATCCGGCAAGGATAGGCGTAGCCCAGGAGCGGGCACTCGCTGCGGAGGAGGTGCAGGAGCTGGCGGAGGAGATGACTGCTGAAGCTGTGGTAGTAACTGTTGTAGCATAACGGTCAGTTGAGACAGCTGTTGGCCTTGTTGCGCTATCTGTTGTGACTGCTGGGCGACCACCGTGGTGAGGTCAGCGACAACTGGCAGAGGAACTTCAGCGGGATCCATGGCCGGATCTACTGTCACGATGCCGGCTGGCAGGTAGTGGATCCTCTGTGCCAGAGAGGGATTGGCGTGGACCGTGCTAGTGGACCGGTTCTAAGCCACTACTGGTTTTCACCAGAGCCCGCCGCAAAGCGGGATGGTCTTGCTGCGGCGGTAGTGACCAGGTCGTATCCACTAGCAACGGCTCAACCTCTCTGGCTGCTGAAGATAGGCGCGGTACAAGGGAGTAGGCAGAAGCAAGGTCGGACGTAGCAGAAGGTCGGGGCAGGCAGCAAGGATCGTAGTCAGGGGCAACGGCAGAAGGTCTGGAACACAGGCTAGGAACACACAAGGAACGCTTTCACTGGCACAATGGCAACAAGATCCGGCAAGGGAGTGCAGGGGAAGTGAGGTGATATAGGGAAGTGCACAGGTGAACACACTAATTGGAACCACTGCGCCAATCAGCGGCGCAGTGGCCCTTTAAATCGCAGAGACCCGGCGCGCGCGCGCCCTAGGGAGCGGGGCCGCGCGCGCCGGGACAGAACAGACGGAGAGCGAGTAAGGTACGGGAGCTGGGGTGCGCATCGCGAGCGGGCGCTACCCGCATCGCGAATCGCATCCCGGCTGGCAGCGGAATCGCAGCGCCCCGGGTCAGAGGATGTGACCGGAGCGCTGCAGCAGGGAGAGTGAAGCGAGCGCTCCGGGGAGGAGCGGGGACCCGGAGCGCTCGGCGTAACAGTAGACCCCATAGTACAGCACATAGTAGTCCCCATAGTACAGCACATAGTAGTCCCCATAGTACAGCACATAGTAGTCCCCATAGTACAGCACATAGTAGTCCCCATAGTACCAGCACATAGTAGTCCCCATAGTACAGCACATAGTAGTCCCCATAGTACCAGCACATAGTAGTCCCCATAGTACAGCACATAGTAGTCCCCAAAGTACAGCACATAGTAGTCCCCATAGTACAGCACATAGTAGTCCCCATAGTACAGCACATAGTAGTCCCCATAGTACCGGCACATAGTAGTCCCCATAGTACAGCACATAGTAGTCCCCATAGTACCAGCACATAGTAGTCCCCATAGTACAGCACATAGTAGTCTCCATAGTACAGCACATAGTAGTCCCCATAGTACCGGCACATAGTAGTCCTCATAGTACAGCACATAGTAGTCCCCATAGTACAGCACATAGTAGTCCCCATAGTACAGCACATAGTAGTCCCCATAGTACCAGCACATAGTAATCCCCATAGTACAGCACATAGTAGTTCCCATAGTACCAGCCACATAGTAGTCCCCATAGTACAGCACATAGTAGTTCCCATAGTACAGAACATAGTAGTCCCCATAGTACCGGCACATAGTAGTCCCCATAGTACAGCACATAGTAGTCTCCATAGTACCGGCACATAGTAGTCCCCATAGTACAGCACATAGTAGTCCCCATAGTACCAGCACATAGTAGTCCCCATAGTACCAGCACATAGTAGTCCCCATAGTACAGAACATAGTAGTCCCCACAGTACCAGCACATAGTAGTCCCCATAGTACAGCACATAGTAGTCCCCATAGTACCGGCACATAGTAGTCCCCATAGTACAGCACATAGTAGTCCCCATAGTACAGCACATAGTAGTCCCCATAGTACAGCACATAGTAGTCCCCATAGTACAGCACATAGTAGTCCCCATAGTACAGCACATAGTAGTCCCCATAGTACAGAACATAGTAGTCCCCACAGTACCGGCACATAGTAGTCCCTATAGTACAGCACATAGTAGTCCCCATAGTACAGAACATAGTAGTCCCCACAGTACCGGCACATAGTAGCCCCCATAGTACAGCACATAGTAGTCCCCATAGTACAGCACATAGTAGTCCCCATAGTACAGCACATAGTAGTCCTCATAGTACCAGCACATAGTAGTCCCCATAGTACAGCACATAGTAGTCCTCATAGTACCAGCACATAGTAGTCCTCATAGTACCAGCACATAGTAGTCCCCATAGTACAGCACATAGTAGTCCCCATAGTACAGCACATAGTAGTCCCCATAGTACAGCACATAGTAGTCCGTATAGTACCAGCACATAGTAGTCCCCATAGTGCAGCACATAGTAGTCCCTTTAGTACCAGCACATAGTAGTCCCCATAGTACCAGCACATAGTAGTCCCCATAGTACAGCACATAGTAGTCCCCATAGTACAGCACATTGTAGTCCCCATAGTACAGCACATAGTAGTCCCTATAGTACCGGCACATAGTAGTCCCCATAGTACAGCACATAGTAGTCCCCATAGTACAGCACATAGTAGTCCCTATAGTACCAGCACATAGTAGTCCCCATAGTACCAGCACATAGTAGTCCCCATAGTACCAGCCACATAGTAGTCCCCATAGTACAGCAAATAGAAGTCCCCATAGTACCAGCACATAGTATTCCCCATAGTACAGCACATAGTAGTCCCCATAGTACAGCACATAGTAGTCCCCATAGTACAGCACATAGTAGTCCCTATAGTACCAGCACATAGTAGTCCCCATAGTACAGCACATAGTAGTCCCCATAGTACAGCACATAGTAGTCCCCATAGTACAGCAGATAGTAGTCCCCATAGTACAGCACATAGTAGTCCCCATAGTACAGCACATAGTAGTCCCTATAGTACCAGCACATAGTAGTCCCCATAGTACAGCACATAGTAGTCCCCATAGTACAGCACATAGTAGTCCCCATAGTACAGCAGATAGTAGTCCCCATAGTACAGCACATAGTAGTCCCTATAGTACCAGCACATAGTAGTCCCCATAGTACAGTACATAGTAGTCCCCATAGTACCAGCCACATAGTAGTCCCCATAGTACCAGCACATAGTAGTCCCCATAGTACCAGCACATAGTAGTCCCCATAGTACCAGCACATAGTAGTCCCCATAGTGCAGCACATAGTAGTCCCCATAGTACAGCACATAGTAGTCCCCATAGTACCAGCCACATAGTAGTCCCTATAGTACCAGCACATAGTAGTCCCCATAGTACAGCACATAGTAGTCCCCATAGTACAGCACATAGTAGTCCCCATAGTACAGCACATAGTAGTCCCTTTAGTACCAGCACATAGTAGTCCCCATAGTACAGCACATAGTAGTCCCCATAGTACAGCACATAGTAGTCCCTATAGTACCAGCACATAGTAGTCCCCATAGTACAGCACATAGTAGTCCCCATAGTACAGCACATAGTAGTCCCCATAGTACAGCACATAGTAGTCCCCATAGTACAGCACATAGTAGTCCCCATAGTACAGCAGATAGTAGTCCCCATAGTACAGCACATAGTAGTCCCCATAGTACAGCACATAGTAGTCCCCATAGTACAGCAGATAGTAGTCCCCATAGTACAGCACATAGTAGTCCCTATAGTACCAGCACATAGTAGTCCCCATAGTACAGTACATAGTAGTCCCCATAGTACCAGCCACATAGTAGTCCCCATAGTACCAGCACATAGTAGTCCCCATAGTACCAGCACATAGTAGTCCCCATAGTACCAGCACATAGTAGTCCCCATAGTGCAGCACATAGTAGTCCCCATAGTACAGCACATAGTAGTCCCCATAGTACCAGCCACATAGTAGTCCCTATAGTACCAGCACATAGTAGTCCCCATAGTACAGCACATAGTAGTCCCCATAGTACAGCACATAGTAGTCCCCATAGTACAGCACATAGTAGTCCCTTTAGTACCAGCACATAGTAGTCCCCATAGTACAGCACATAGTAGTCCCCATAGTACAGCACATAGTAGTCCCCATAGTACAGCACATAGTAGTCCCTATAGTACCAGCACATAGTAGTCCCCATAGTACAGCACATAGTAGTCCCCATAGTACAGCACATAGTAGTCCCCATAGTACAGCACATAGTAGTCCCTTTAGTACCAGCACATAGTAGTCCCCATAGTACAGCACATAGTAGTCCCCATAGTACAGCACATAGTAGTCCCCATAGTACAGCACATAGTAGTCCCTTTAGTACCAGCACATAGCAGTCCCCATAGTACAGCACATAGTAGTCCCCATAGTACAGCACATAGTAATCCCCATAGTACAGCACATAGTAGTCCCTTTAGTACCAGCACATAGTAGTCCCCATAGTACAGCACATAGTAGTCCCTTTAGTACCAGCACATAGTAGTCCCCATAGTACAGCACATAGTAGTCCCCATAGTGCAGCACATAGTAGTCCCTATAGTACAGCACATAGTAGTCCCCATAGTACCAGCACATAGTAGTCCCCATAGTACAGCACATAGTAGTCCCCATAGTACAGCACATAGTAGTCCCCATAGTACAGCACATAGTAGTCCCTATAGTACAGCACATAGTAGTCCCCATAGTACAGCACATAGTAGTCCCCATAGTACAGCACATAGTAGTCCCTTTAGTACCAGCACATAGCAGTCCCCATAGTACAGCACATAGTAGTCCCTATAGTACAGCACATAGTAGTCCCCATAGTACAGCACATAGTAGTCCCCATAGTACAGCACATAGTAGTCCCTATAGTACAGCACATAGTAGTCCCTATAGTACAGCACATAGTAGTCCCTATAGTACCAGCACATAGTAGTCCCCATAGTACAGCACATAGTAGTCCCCATAGTACAGCACATAGTAGTCCCTATAGTACAGCACATAGTAGTCCCCATAGTACAGCACATAGTGGTCTCCATAGTACAGCACATAGTAGTCCCCATAGTACAGCACATAGTAGTCCCCATAGTACAGCACATAGTAGTCCCTATAGTACCAGCACATAGTAGTCCCCATAGTACAGCACATAGTAGTCCCCATAGTACAGCACATAGTAGTCCCCATAGTACAGCACATAGTAGTCCCCATAGTACAGCACATAGTAGTCCCCATAGTACAGCACATAGTAGTCCCCATAGTACAGCACATAGTAGTCCCCATAGTACAGCACATAGTAGTCCCCATAGTACAGCACATAGTAGTCCCCATAGTACAGCACATAGTAGTCCCCATAGTACAGCACATACTAGTCCCCATAGTACAGCACATAGTAGTCCCCATAGTACAGCACATAGTAGTCCCTATAGTACAGCACATAGTAGTCCCCATAGTACAGCACATAGTGGTCTCCATAGTACAGCACATAGTAGTCCCCATAGTACAGCACATAGTAGTCCCCATAGTACCAGCACATAGTAGTCCCCATAGTACAGCACATAGTAGTCCCCATAGTACCAGCACATAGTAGTCCCCATAGTACAGCACATAGTAGTCCCCATAGTACAGCACATAGTAGTCCCCACAGTACAGCACATAGTAGTCCCCATAGTACAGCACATAGTAGTCCCCACAGTACAGCACATAGTAGTCCCTATAGTACCAGCACATAGTAGTCCCCATAGTACAGCACATAGTAGTCCCCACAGTACAGCACATAGTAGTCCCTATAGTACCAGCACATAGTAGTCCCCACAGTACAGCACATAGTAGTCCCCATAGTACCAGCACATAGTAGTCCCCATAGTACAGCACATAGTAGTCCCCATAGTACCGGCACATAGTAGTCCCCACAGTACAGCACATAGTAGTCCCCATAGTACCAGCACATAGTAGTCCCCATAGTACAGCACATAGTAGTCCCTTTAGTACCAGCACATAGTAGTCCCCACAGTACAGCACATAGTAGTCCCCATAGTACAGCACATAGTAGTCCCCATAGTACAGCACATAGTAGTACCCATAGTACAGCACATAGTAGTCCCCATAGTACAGCACATAGTAGTCCCTTTAGTACCAGCACATAGTAGTCCCCATAGTACAGCACATAGTAGTCCCCATAGTACAGCACATAGTAGTCCCTTTAGTACCAGCACATAGCAGTCCCCATAGTACAGCACATAGTAGTCCCCATAGTACAGCACATAGTAATCCCCATAGTACAGCACATAGTAGTCCCTTTAGTACCAGCACATAGTAGTCCCCATAGTACAGCACATAGTAGTCCCTTTAGTACCAGCACATAGTAGTCCCCATAGTACAGCACATAGTAGTCCCCATAGTGCAGCACATAGTAGTCCCTATAGTACAGCACATAGTAGTCCCCATAGTACCAGCACATAGTAGTCCCCATAGTACAGCACATAGTAGTCCCCATAGTACAGCACATAGTAGTCCCCATAGTACAGCACATAGTAGTCCCTATAGTACAGCACATAGTAGTCCCCATAGTACAGCACATAGTAGTCCCCATAGTACAGCACATAGTAGTCCCTTTAGTACCAGCACATAGCAGTCCCCATAGTACAGCACATAGTAGTCCCTATAGTACAGCACATAGTAGTCCCCATAGTACAGCACATAGTAGTCCCCATAGTACAGCACATAGTAGTCCCTATAGTACAGCACATAGTAGTCCCTATAGTACAGCACATAGTAGTCCCTATAGTACCAGCACATAGTAGTCCCCATAGTACAGCACATAGTAGTCCCCATAGTACAGCACATAGTAGTCCCTATAGTACAGCACATAGTAGTCCCCATAGTACAGCACATAGTGGTCTCCATAGTACAGCACATAGTAGTCCCCATAGTACAGCACATAGTAGTCCCCATAGTACAGCACATAGTAGTCCCTATAGTACCAGCACATAGTAGTCCCCATAGTACAGCACATAGTAGTCCCCATAGTACAGCACATAGTAGTCCCCATAGTACAGCACATAGTAGTCCCCATAGTACAGCACATAGTAGTCCCCATAGTACAGCACATAGTAGTCCCCATAGTACAGCACATAGTAGTCCCCATAGTACAGCACATAGTAGTCCCCATAGTACAGCACATAGTAGTCCCCATAGTACAGCACATAGTAGTCCCCATAGTACAGCACATACTAGTCCCCATAGTACAGCACATAGTAGTCCCCATAGTACAGCACATAGTAGTCCCTATAGTACAGCACATAGTAGTCCCCATAGTACAGCACATAGTGGTCTCCATAGTACAGCACATAGTAGTCCCCATAGTACAGCACATAGTAGTCCCCATAGTACCAGCACATAGTAGTCCCCATAGTACAGCACATAGTAGTCCCCATAGTACCAGCACATAGTAGTCCCCATAGTACAGCACATAGTAGTCCCCATAGTACAGCACATAGTAGTCCCCACAGTACAGCACATAGTAGTCCCCATAGTACAGCACATAGTAGTCCCCACAGTACAGCACATAGTAGTCCCTATAGTACCAGCACATAGTAGTCCCCATAGTACAGCACATAGTAGTCCCCACAGTACAGCACATAGTAGTCCCTATAGTACCAGCACATAGTAGTCCCCACAGTACAGCACATAGTAGTCCCCATAGTACCAGCACATAGTAGTCCCCATAGTACAGCACATAGTAGTCCCCATAGTACCGGCACATAGTAGTCCCCACAGTACAGCACATAGTAGTCCCCATAGTACCAGCACATAGTAGTCCCCATAGTACAGCACATAGTAGTCCCTTTAGTACCAGCACATAGTAGTCCCCACAGTACAGCACATAGTAGTCCCCATAGTACAGCACATAGTAGTCCCCATAGTACAGCACATAGTAGTACCCATAGTACAGCACATAGTAGTCCCCATAGTACAGCACATAGTAGTCCCTTTAGTACCAGCACATAGTAGTCCCCATAGTACAGCACATAGTAGTACCCATAGTACAGCACATAGTAGTCCCCATAGTACAGCACATAGTAGTCCCCATAGTACAGCACATAGTAGTCCCCATAGTACAGCACATAGTAGTCCCTTTAGTACCAGTACATATTAGTTCTGATCCAGCAGGATCAGGTAATATTGCAGCAGGTCAGGACTTATGCTGATCACATGTCTAATGTGTCTACTGGGTCAATGTCATTCTCTGATCCCCCCATAAAAATGTAGGATGTTATTGGTTAATTTAATAAGGTAGGTGACCGCCAGGAGAAAGGAAAGAACAACTTAAAAGTTGACCTTCTACAATCCATTGCATCAGTAACGTCCAAACTGTGGCCCTCCAGATGTTGCAAAACTACCGTACAACAAAATTTTAGTTTTGCAACATCTGGAGAGCCACAGACTGAAGACCACTGGTTTATACCACTGGGGACACTTAGGTGGGAAAACCTAATTTCAATACTAGATGGAGAACTATGGAGAGATGAGGATGTGACTGATTTATGAGAAATACTGTCTGTTGCCCATAGCAACCATTCACATATATTCCATGAAAGCTGTGCTGTGCTTAGTTGCTATGGTAACAAAGGCAGTGCTTTATATAGAAAGCTTAATAAATGCTCCATTTCAATGTTTGATTACTGTAGTTCCTTCTATTTACCTCTAGATGTCACTATAATAATTGATGTCTATACAGAGGCTAAGAAGATGACTGATATACAACAGGGAGAACAGTGCCACCTGCTGGTGGAATATAAAGAGATATGTGGTAGATATGAGATATATATGAGATAGATAGATATGAGATAGATAGATAGATAGATAGATAGATAGATATGAGATATATAGATAGATAGATATGAGATAGATAGTTAGATAGATATGAGTTAGATAGATAGATATGAGATAGATAGATATGAGAGAGATAGATAGATAGATAGATAGATAGAGATAGATAGATAGATAGATAGATAGATAGAGATAGATAGATATATAGATAGATATGAGATAGATAGATAGATATGTCTTTAAAAATTGTTACCATGTGTTGTAACCAAGGAACCAGTGACCATGTGACCTATAGAGTGACCTATGGGACCCCTCCAGAGTCTCCCCCATATAAACCCTGGGAGGAGATGGCTCAGTCTCTGTGAGTGCATGAGGAAAAGTCCTGAGAGAGTGTCCGGTGTCCTGAAGAGGCCCAAAGCCGACCACACAGCCGACCACACAGCCGACCAAACAGCCGACCACACAGCCTACCACACAGCCGACCACACAGCCGACCACGCAGCCTACCACGCAGCCTACCACGCAGCCTACCACACAGCCGACCACACAGCCTACCAAACAGCCGACCACACAGCCTACCACACAGCCGACCACACCGACTACCACACAGCCGACCACACAGCCTACCACACAGCCGACCACACAGCCTACCACACAGCCGACCACACAGCCTACCACACAGCCGACCACACAGCCGACCAAACAGCCGACCACACAGCCTACCACGCAGCCGACCACACAGCCGACCACACAGCCGACCACACAGCCGACCACACAGCCTACCACACAGCCGACCACACAGCCGACCACACAGCCTACCACACAGCCTACCACACAGCCTACCACACAGCCGACCACACAGCCTACCACACAGCCGACCACACCGCCTACCACACAGCCTACCACACAGCCGACCACACAGCCTACCACACAGCCGACCACACAGCCTACCACACAGCCTACCACACAGCCGACCACACAGCCGACCACACAGCCTACCACACAGCCGACCACACAGCCGACCACACAGCCGACCACACAGCCTATCACACAGCCGACCACACAGCCGACCACGCAGCCTACCACGCAGCCTACCACACAGCCTACCACACAGCCGACCACACAGCCTACCACACAGCCGACCACACAGCCTACCACACAGCCGACCACACAGCCGACCACACAGCCGACCACACAGCCTACCACACAGCCGACCACACAGCCTACCACACAGCCTACCACACAGCCTACCACACAGCCGACCACACAGCCGACCACACAGCCGACCACGCAGCCGACCACGCAGCCTACCACGCAGCCTACCACGCAGCCTACCACGCAGCCTACCACACAGCCTACCACACAGCCGACCACACAGCCTACCACACAGCCGACCACACAGCCGACCACACAGCCTACCACACAGCCTACCACACAGCCGACCACACAGCCTACCACACAGCCTACCACACAGCCTACCACACAGCCGACCACACAGCCGACCACACAGCCTACCACACAGCCGACCACACCGCCTACCACACAGCCTACCACACAGCCGACCACACCGACTACCACACAGCCGACCACACCGCCTACCACACAGCCGACCACACAGCCTACCACACAGCCTACCACACAGCCGACCACACAGCCGACCACACAGCCGACCACACAGCCTACCACACAGCCGACCACACAGCCTACCACACAGCCGACCACACCGCCTACCACACAGCCTACCACACAGCCGACCACACCGACTACCACACAGCCGACCACACCGCCAACCACACAGCCGACCACACCGCCTACCACACAGCCGACCACACAGCCGACCACACAGCAGACCACACAGCCTACCACACAGCCGACCACACCGACTACCACACAGCCGACCACACCGCCTACCACACAGCCGACCACACAGCCTACCACACAGCCTACCACACAGCCTACCACACAGCCTACCACACAACCTACCACACAGCCGACCACACAGCCTACCACACAGCCGACCACACAGCCTACCACACAACCTACCACACAGCCGACCACACAGCCGACCACACAGCCTACCACACAGCCTACCACACAGCCTACCACACAACCTACCACACAACCTACCACACAGCCGACCACACAGCCTACCACACAGCCTACCACACAGCCGACCACACAGCCGACCACACAGCCTACCACACAACCTACCACACAACCTACCACACCGCCTACCACACAGCCACGCTTCCACAAATCCAGTGCCCCACAGGTGAACGTCAAAACCTGGTAAGCTACATACGGGGTGAAGTCAGTCTAGTCAAGTCATTCAAGATCAGTCTATATAGAGTCAGTGTGGTCCTGCAGCAAATTGTCCAAATCCACTATAAGTCCCAGCAAGCCCTAAAGTCTCTGAAGTCACTGGTCACCTTCTTGGGCCAAACTGAGCTGTATAGACTGTTACACCTGTCCCCCTCAGTAAAGCTGCCGTTGTCCATAACTTGGTGTCAGAGTCATTATTTGCCCCGTGCCTGGCCCAGGATCCAGCGGTATACCTTTGGGTGGTGCAGAGGTTAACCATGCCCTGGCATCACAAATGCAAGGGGCTAATGCCATCTGCCCCTAGGGTAACAACATCTGCCCTCCATCACACCGTCTACCACAGATAGGAGATAGATAGATGGATATAATATAGATAGATATATACAGTGGGGCAAAAAAGTATTTAGTCAGCCACCAATTGTGCAGGTTCTCCCACTTATAAAGATGAGAGGCTGTAATTATCATTATAGGTTATAACCTCAACTATGAGAGACAGAATGAGAAAAAAATCCATAAAATCACATTGTCTGATTTTTGAAGAATTTATTTGCAAATTATGGTGGAAAATAAGTATTTGGTCACCTACAAACAAGTAAGATTTCTGTCTCTCACAGACCTGTAACTTCTTCTTTAAAGGGGTACTCTGCCCCTAGACATCTTATCCCCTACCAAAAGGATAGGAGATAAGATTTCAGATCGCGGGGGTCCCGCCGCTGGGGACCCCCGGGATCTCGGCTGCAGCACCCACCTGTTGCGGCTTCCAGAAACGCTGGAGGCTTCGGCTCCCGGCCATGGTGACGGGAGATCGTGACGTCGCGATTCCGCCCCCGTGTGACGTCACACCCCGCCCCCTCAATGCAAGTCTATGGGAGGGGGCGGAGTCGCGACATCACGATCTCCCATCACCGTGGTCGGGGTACTCTGTAAAGGGGTACTCCGCTGCTTATGAACGCTGGAGGCGGCTTCGGGAGCTCGTTACATCATAGCCCCGCCCCATCCTGACGTCTATAGACTTGCATTGAGGGGCGGGGCATGACGTCACACGGGGGCGGAATCGCGACGTCACGATCTCCCGTCACCATGGCCAGGAGCCGAAGCCTCCAGCGTTTCTGTAAGCCGCAACAGGTGGGTGCTGCAGCTGAGATCCCGGGGGTCCCCAGCGGCGGGACCCCCGCGATCTGAAATCTTATCTCCTATCCTTTGGGTACTCCCTTTTAAGAGTCTCTTCTGTCCTCCACTCGTTACCTGTTTGAACTTTGTAGTTATGGGGTGGGAGCAGCTCACTTAATCTAAATATAACCGAGGTTACTGAGATGAACTCCCGCACCCCAGGAGTGTATAGACCAAGTGGGAAAACAAAAGATATCTCAGTCCTCTGGGTTATATGAGTGAATTAAGTGGAGAAAAATAAGTGTAAAAATAAAAATATAAATATGTGAACCAGGTACAGTGACCCCCCGACCTACGATGGCCCCGACATATGATAATTTCCCCATACGATCACTCTCAGAGGTCATCGCATGGTGAAGGCAGCATCAACATACGATCACTCTCAGAGGCAGCATTAACATACGATGCTTTTGTATGTCGGGGCCATCGCATAAACGGCCATCCGGCAGCGCAGACTGCTTCAGCTGCCCCCGGATAGCCGTTTACGATGCCCCATGTGGTCCGGTGATGATCACTTACCTGTCCTCGGGGCTCCGGCGCGACCTCTTCGGGGTCCCCTGCATTGTCGGCGCTCTCCATCATCGTCATCACGTCGCTGCGCACGCCGTCCTGTCATCCAATAGGAGCGGTGTGCGTAGCGACGGGATGGCGGCGACAGAGAGCGAGGATGCCGGGGAAGCAAAGGCCTTACCGGAGCGTCGGGGACACCTCAGGGACGCGGCAACAGCGATGGACGGAGACATCCGACATCATAGTCACGCCCCCTCCCATAGACTTGCATTGAGGGGGCGGGGAGTGACGTCGGGAGGGGGCGTGGCTATGAGGTCACAAGCTCCCAGCTCCAGCGTTCAGAACAGTTTGTTCCAGATGCTGAGCAGCGGAGTACCCCTTTAACTGTTGATATTTTTTGGTTGTTATCCAGTATACCATCAACAATCTCCCTTGCGGAGACTATAAATCCCAGCATGCCCTACAAATACCGGCAATAACAGTCACTACCCACATTTGTTATCTACTATACAACCAACGAATATATCAAGTGGGTATATGTTATATATGGATATTTGCTAAAGACTTTACCCACAGACACTACAAATCCCAGCTTGGCCTAAAAAGTACTGTTCAAGCTGTATCCCACAAAAGGCAGTTACCGTTCTAGAGCTGGTTATATTCTAGATCCCAGCTCATTCTAAACAAATTAGATCTATACTAGCATTTTATATATTCTTATTGTTTTATGATTGTATTTTATTCAAATTATTATATGTATTGGTTGAGAGTCACAAGGACCCTATGACTACACGCATAGTTCACCAACATCTTAATAAATGTATTTATATTGTATCCATTTATGTTACTTATTTGCATAGAATAACATCCAATTTACTTACTATATACCATTACCTATATACCTGGTTCCTAATATCAAATATTTATATTTTTATACTTATTTTTCTCCACTAATTTCACTCACATAACGCAGAGGACTGAGATATCTTTTGTTTTCTCACCTGTTTGAACTTGTTATCAGTATAAAGGACACCTGTCCACAACCTCAAACAGTCACACTACAAACTCCACTATGGCCAAGACCAAAGAGCTGTCAAAGGACACCAGAAACAAAATTGTAGACCTGCACCAGGCTGGGAAGACTGAATCTGCAATAGGCAAGCAGCTTGGTGTGAAGAAATCAACTGTGGGAGCAATTATTAGGAAATGGTATAGAAGACCACTGATAATCTCATTCGATCTGGGGCTCCACGCAAGATCTCACCCCATGGTGTCAAAAATCCCAGAACCACATGGGGGGACCTAGTGAATGACCTGCAGAGAGCTTGGACCAAAGTAACAAAGGCTACCATCAGTAACACACTATGCCGCCAGGGACTAAAATCATGCAGTGCCAGACGTGTCCCCCTGCTTAAGCCAGTACATGCCTGGGCCCGTCTGAAATTTGCTAGAGAGCATTTGGTTAATGCAGAAGAGGATTGGGAGAATGTCATACGGTAAATGAAACCAAAGTAGAACTTTTTGGTAAAAACTCAACTCGTTGTGTTTGGAGGAGAAAGAATGCTGAGTTGCATCCAAAGAACACCATACCTACTGTGAAGCATGGGGGTGGGAACATCACACTTTGGGGCTGTTTTTCTGCTAATGGACCAGGACAACTGATCCGTGTAAAGGTAAGAATGAATGGGGTCATGTATAGTGAGATTTTGAGTGAAAACCTCCTTCCATCAGCAAGGGCATTGAAGATGAAACATGGCTGGGTCTTTCAGCATGACAACGATCCCAAACACACCTCCCAAGCAAAAAAGAAGTGGCTTCGTAAGAAGCATTTCAAGGTCCTGGAGTGGCCTAGCCAGTCTCCAGATCTCAACCCCAAAGAAAACCTTTGGAGGGAGTTGCAAGTCCGTGTTGCCCAGCGACAGCCCCAAAACATCACTGCTCTAGAGGAGATCTGCATGGAGGAATGGGCCAAAATACCAGCAACAGTAGTGTGAAAACCTTGTGAAGACTTACAGGAAACGTTTGACCTCTGTCATTGCCAACAAAGGGGATATAACAAAGTATTGAGATGAACTTTTCTTATTGATCAAATACTTATTTTCCACCATCATTTGTAAATAAATTCTTTAAAAATCAGACAATGTGATTTTATGGATTTTTTTTTCTCTTTATGTCTCTCATAGTTGAGGTTATAACCTATGATGACAATTACAGCCTCTCGTCTTTATAAGGGGGAGAACTTGCACAATTGGTGGCTGACTAAATACTTTTTTGCCCCCCTATAGGCATTGTTATCAGGGTGCAGAGGTAACAGGCTCCTCTACAACATAAGTTACGCTTATAGATAGATGCACAGAGAGTTAATACATTTTGCCTGAATTAACTTTTCTTTACAAATAAAACAATGGAGTATTATCTCAGTATATACCTGTATATGAGGGGCTTCTGTTCCATCATCTCTGAAGCAGACAATGTGCCTGGACCCCCTGTCTGGGCCTTGGAGGACACCCTGTGATTTCTTGGCCTTTCTCTAGTGTTTTTTTTAGCACAATCGATATATCTGTGTAGGAGAGCAGATGGTCCCCGCTGGATGTGCGTCTCTCATCCTTACATCTTATAGTCCTGTAAGAACTTTGGATTGTGCGGCTATTGACATGGGGGCAGCCGGAACACTTCCCTCGGAGACCCTGGGGTATATAAAGGAGATGAGATTCCTATCACACAGAACATCTCGCTTTGTCCCTGGAGCGGAGCCCTGTACAGTACAGCATGTTGGGCAGGGGCAGCATTGGCCGCCTCTTAGGGTGAGTGCAGTTAAAGGAGATGGTCATTGTAAAGACAATAGAGTCATCAAAACTTGCACAAAAGTAAGATGGAGAATTATCCATAGCAACTAAGTAAGATGGAGAATTATCCATAGCAACTAAGTAAGATGGAGAATTATCCATAGCAACTAAGATGTAGATTTATCCATAGCATGGAGATGTCCGGTGCAGACTATTCCTATTCCATCCTGCCCGGGCTGCAAAAAAAGAGAAAACAAACTTTCACTTACCTTCCTACGTTCCCCCGGAGCTCCGCAGCAGCTGATTGGTCGGCTAGGCTGTTCACTTCCTACTTCCTTTAGCCTGGGACGTCACACGGCACCTATCACTGGCCGAAGCTGAAGCGCTGTGTGACGTCCCGGGCTAAAGGAAGTAGGAAGTAAACAGCCCGGCCGACCCATCAGCTGCTGCGGAGCTCCGGGGGAACGTAGGAAGGTAAGTGAAAGTTTGTTTTCTCTCTTTTTTTGCAGCCCGGGGCAGGATGGAATAGGAATAGTCCACACTGGACATCTCCTTTAAGTAAGATGGAGAATTATCCATAGCAATAAACTGGGGAATCCAATAGCTATGGACAACTCTTCCACTTTTCTTGGGCATCGGTTGGGATGCATCTCCCCATTGTAAGCTCCTCTTATTCTTTACTAGACTTCTGTTGGGGTCATATCTTAAATTATGAGTGTCAGTGAGGGCCTCATGTTCGACTTCTGCCTGCCTAGACTACAAAGTCTAGAGCCACCTCTGCTGTCACATGACATTAAAAAAAAAACGTATCGGTAATTGGTGTCGGTTTGTACTTAAAAAAAAAACGTATCGGTAATTGGTATCGGTTTGTACTTAAAAAAAAAAAACGTATCGGTACTAGGTTTGAAAAGAATGATATGGGGACATCTCTAGTACTTACCCCTCCCTGCTCCACTCTTCTGAACCACCAGAGTTAAGTATGCTTCTACACTGCCGGTTAGCGGCCAATGAGTTTGGTCGTATAAATTGCCTCCAATTATTCTCCATAAGACCCCCAATAAACCCCACTGTGACGTCCCCCCCCCCCCCATATGTTAGATGCTCAGAGACCCCTGAACCCTGTGATTCGCAGACACCGTCCGCAGCACAATGAAGCAGTCACCGCCGGCAGCTGCTGAGTCCGGTACAAATGACCTTTCAGTACAAGTCTTGGTGGGAATTGCTGTCATCAGAGGGATTGGGATATGTGCCGCGTGTCTTACTGGAATCCCGCTGATCCTCAGGACTGCGCGTGGCTGCGCCATGTAATTCACTTTTCCAGGCTTTGTACTTTACTGACATTCTTCACCTTATTATGTCCAGACAGATAATCAACCACATGAAAGGCCGAGAAGCAGCGTCCTGTGACGGGAGAGACGATGGAGAAAATGTCGCCCATACCCGGCTCCGGCAGCCATTACCGTACTAAACAATTACTGACCGCTGAGGCACGAGGCCCGACTTACCTCAATTTTATTTCTTGTCAAGTTACTGCATCAAGGCGCTCAGCTAATTTTTAAAGGGGTACTCCGCTACCCCATCATACGGAACATTTTCTACGGAACGTTTGGAGCGGGCAGTGGACGTCACGATCACGCCCCTCGTGATGTTACACAATGCCCCCTCAATGCAAGTCTATGGGAGGGGGCGTGGTGACTGCCACGCCCCCTCCCATAGACTTGCATTGAGGGGGCGTGGTCATAATGTTATGACCCTGCCGCGGGTACCCAGAGTTCTTAACGAATGCTGGGTGCTGCAGCTTATTTTTAATGGGGTACTCAGCTACGGAACATTTTGTTCGGAACGTTTTTAGCGGGCAGCGGGGGTCGCGACGTCACGACTACGCCCCTCATAATGTTACACCATGCCCCCTCAACCCACTCAATACAAGTCTACGGGAGGGGGCGTGGCAGTCACCACGCCCCCTCCCATAGACTTGCATTGAGGGGGCGTGGTCATAACGTAATGACCCTGCCGCTGGCACCCAGAGTTCTAAACGAATGCTGGGTGCTGCACAGAGATTGCGGGGGTCCCAGCAGTGGGACTCCCACGATCAGACATCTTATCCCCTATACTTTGGATAAGATGTCTAGGGGCGGAGTACCCCTTTAATCTACTTCTGTTATGGTATGGAAGTTTTATTTGGCATAGCATGGCGGTATTATTTTGGCAATGAATAATGGTGTTGAATAGGCTTTGGAAGTATTATTTTGCATTGTATTACAGTACACAACCTACAAAAAGACTATAATTGCGCACACAATGGCCCTCATTTACTATTGCAAACCCGACATGTTTTGTCGGGTTGTGCGCCAGATTCTGTCGTATGGCGCCAGAAATTCTGTCTGCGCCAGATTTTGCGCCAGAATTGAAAAAAAAAACAAACCCCGACTAACTTTCCATTTTGCTAAGAAAACCCGAAAAAGGGGCATGGCCGCCGGGGAAAGTGGGTGTGGTCTCCAAAAAGGGGCGTGTTCCCGACATTTTCATAAAAAAAACAACATATTTACTAAGGTTTCCACAGAAAATGTGGTGGAGGAAAACCCGACAGATCAGAGTAGGTGTAAAAAAAGCAAAATGTAGGGAAAAGTGGAAAATGTAGGGAAACCTTAGTAAATACCGTGGAAAAAAACTTTAGGGAATTAAAACCCACAAAGAAAACTTCACAACACTCTAAGTAAATAAAGGCCAATAAGTACAGTTAAAGGGGTACTCCAGTGAAAAACTTTTTTTTTTTTTTTAAATCAACTGGTGCCAGAAAGTTAAATATATTTGTAAATTACTTCTATTAAAAAAATCTTAATCCTTCCTGTACTTATTAGCTGCTGAATACTACAGTGGAAATTCTTTTCCTTTTGAAACACAGAGCTGTCTGCTGATATCATGAGCACAGTGCTCTCTGCTGACATCTCTGTCCATTTTAGGAACTGTCCAGAGTAAAAGGAAATCCCCATAGCAAACATATGCTGTTCTGGACAGTTCCTAAAATGGACAGAGATGTCAGCAGAGAGCACTGTGCTCGTGATGTCAGCAGAGAGCTCTGTGTTCCAAAGAGAAAAGACTTTCCGCTGTAGTATTCAGCAGCTAATAAGTACAGGAAGGATTAAGATTTTTTTTATAGAAGTAATTTACAAATCTCGACGAAGGAAACCCGAGTGTTTTCGAAACGCGTCGATATCTTTGTGGACTCTCTGTGCCCCCTTAGTGACGTCACTATTAGCCGCTCACACCATCGAGCTATTCGCCACGAGGACAGAAGCCGATTGAGACGCTACCGGCCGGAGCGTTCTCCCGCTACACCTGTTATAAAGACCTCTATCCTGGAAGGTGACTGTTCCGACCATCTACAGACTCCAGGTACATAATCATATCAGGACATTACATCACAACCCTGTTAAGGAAGTGCTGATACCGTTATACTACATTTTGCAGCGCTGGAGCAACCCACTTACGGGCCCACCACGGAAGGATCTATACATAAAAAAAATGTCTTGCCTCCCATACTATCCATTCAGTTTTTCCAGGTACCCAACTAATATACACCACTTCATCTACTTATTATAATATACTATTGTCTTCCATTCATTTATTCATTTTTTTCATTCCTCATCCATATTTCAGAAACCTTTGTACATTGTCCTATCATTATGAAGCATCACAATACATAAGGTAGAACATTATTTCTGTTGTTCATCTATTGTCATTTCTCCTAGCTATTTCCCAGCGCGTGCTCCTATTATATTTATATTAATTTACAAATCTGTTTAACTTTTTGGCACCAGTTGATTTAAAAAAAAAAAAAAAAAAAAAGTTTGTCACTGGAGTACCCCTTTAATATATCTTTATAGAAAAAATCATGACATACAAAATAAAAACAATGAAAACAGTATCGCTACTAGTGATGAGCGGCATTGGCCATATTCGAATTTGCGATATTTCACGAATATATAGACGAATATTCCTCCTATATTCGGGAATTTCGCGTATTCGTCATATTTGCATATTCGCGTATTCGCGGAAGAAAGCAGTGAGGGGGTGAGCAACTTTACTATTGGTTGCTATGGGTGTTGTTAATAACCTCTGACTAGAGATGAGCGAACTTACAGTAAATTCGATTCGTCACGAACTTCTCGGCTCGGCAGTTGATGACTTTTCCTGCATAAATTAGTTCAGCTTTCAGGTGCTCCGATGGGCTGGAAAAGGTGGATACAGTCCTAGGAGACTCTTTCCTAGGACTGTATCCACTTTTTTCCAGCCCACCGGAGCACCGGAAAGCTGAACTAATTTATGCAGGAAAAGCTAGCAACCGCAGAGCCGAGAAGTTCGTGACGAATCGAATTTACTGTAAGTTCGCTCATCTCTACCTCTGACAAGTGTATTTGCATCATTGTAATTGGCCCACAAGTGAAAAGAAGGAATATGCGCATATGCGGAAAAATGAATATTCGCAATTTCGAATATATAGCGAATATATTCGCAATATTTACAAATTTGCGATATTCACGATAAAAATTCGAAATGCGAATATTCGCGCCCAACACTAATCGCTACTGGGTACATATATAGATGGCGGCAACAGGAAACACGGGACGGTCAGGGATATACAGTGGTCCCTCAACATACGATGGTAATCCGTTCCAAATGGACCATCGTTTGTTGAAACCATCGTATGTTGAGGGATCCGTGCAATGTAAAGTATAGAACAGTGGTCTACAACCTGCGGACCTCCAGATGTTGCAAAACTACAACACCCAGCATGCCCGGACAGCCAACGGCTGTCCGGGCATGCTGGGAGTTGTAGTTTTGCAACATCTGGAGGTCTGCAGGTTGTAGACCACTGTTAAAGAAAGTTGTACTCACCTGTCCCCGCCGCTCCGGACCGTCACCGCTGGCCTGGATGTCGTCCTCCATCGCTGTTGCCACGTCCCCAGGGTCTCCCCGACGCTCTGCTTCTCCGGCATCCTCGCTCTCCGTCGCCGCCATCACGTCGCTACGCACGCCGCTCCTATTGGATGACGGGACGGCGTGCGCAGCGACGTGATGACGACGATGGAGAGCGCCGACGATGCAGGGGGATCCCGAAGAGGACGCGCCGGAGCCCCGAGGACAGGTAAGTGATCGTCAGCGGACCACACGGGGCACCGTAAACGGCTATCCGGGGGCAGCTGAAGCAGTCTGCGCTGCCGGATAGCCGTTTATGCGATGGCCCCGACATACAAAAGCATCGTATGTTGATGCTGCCTCTGAGAGACCATCGCATGTTGAAATGATCGTATGTCGGGGCCATCGTAGGTCGGGAGGGGGGGGGGGGGGTCACTGTACAGTAAAAAGAACAGGGCGCACACGCATCCCATGTGTGGCAATAATATAAAGTTAAGGTACAAACATCGCAATTAGAGATGAGCGAACTTACAGTAAATTCGATTCGTCACAAACTTCTCGGCTCGGCAGTTGATGAATTTTCCTGCATAAATTAGTTCAGCTTTCAGGTGCTCCGGTGGGCTGGAAAAGGTGTATACAGTCCTAGGAGACTCTTTCCTAGGAATGTATCCACCTTTTCCAGCCCACCGGACTACCGGAAAGCTGAACTAACTTACGCAGGATAAGTCATCAACTGCCGAGCCGAGAAGTTCGCGACGAATCGAATTTACTGTAAGTTCGCTCATCTCTAATCGCAATGTATTACAAAGTGCATATAAATAGTAGCACTGTATTACAGTATTATATGGACACTGAATGGCGGTGTCGTTTGGACTTTGATTTCTGACATTGTATGGCAGTATTAATAGAGCAAATTGCTGTAAGTGAAAGCCCGATTTGACATTGTATGGCAGTATTGTTATGACAATGAATGCGACGGGCTGTGTACCGAAATATTATTAAACACTGAATGGCTGCATTGTGTGAGCTTTGCTTATTATTTGGCATTGTATGGCAGTAATATTTTGACAATGATTGGCAGAGCAGCACTGGCGTTGTTTGAAGGTATTGTTTAGTATTCTATGGGGATAGTGATTTTATGATGCCATGCGCGTCCTGTGTTTTATTTTTTAGCATTTTATGGCAGTATAATTTGGGCAATGATTGGCGGTATTGTGTGACCTTAAAGGGGTACTCCGGTGGAAAACTTTATTTATTTATTATTATTATTATTTTTTTAAATCAACTGGTGCCAGAAAGTTAAACAGATTTGTAAATGAGAATCCTGGTAGAAAAGACAGACATGGCCGCACATCCACCATTTTGTATAATGATCTATTTGCTTCTCAGCATAATTTCAAAAACTAACAGGTTGTTACTATATACGTTTTGATCAAAAGGTACAAAGCCCACTCACCACGTCAACGCCACCTATTGAGAGTGGGTCTCTAATGTCCCTAGCATAAAATGGCGCAGCACTGGGCGGCGCACACCACCGCCGCGACACCAGTGCCCATAGGGGGAACCACCCACTGGCAGAGCGGCCCCAATGCCAACAGGGGAAAAGACCCACTGGCAGAGCGGCCCCAATGCCACCCAAACCAGTCTCCGGGCCGCTCCCCCCACAGACACGGCGCCGCGGCAGCAACGGACGCCGCACAGCACCACACCAGTGGGAACAAGATGTGCGGCCATGTCTGTTTTTTCTACCTGGATCCACATTGTGTATTCTATCCCCTCCTTTTTTTTTGCACTCCTCCCCACCCCCTCAGGCAGCGACACATGGTCCTTTCATTTTCTAGCATTCTCCCAGTCTGACTGGGAGAGCATGGTGAGTGAGCTGTTACACCTTGTTCACACTGGTGTGGTGCTGTGTGGCGTCCGTTGCTGCCGCGGCGCCGTGTCTGTGGGGGGAGCGGCCCGGAGACTGTTTGGGTGGCACTGGGGCCGCTCTGCCAGTGGGTCGTTCCCCCTGTGGGCATTGGTGTTGCGGTGGTGGTGGTCGCCGCCCAGTGCTACGCCATTTTATGCTAGGGACGTTAGGGACCCACTCTAAATAGGTGGCCTTGACGTGGCGAGTGGGCTTGTACTTTTTGATCAAAAATGTATCCTAACAACCTGTTTTTGAAATTATGCTGAGAAGCAATTAGATCACAATACAAAATTGTGGATGTGCAGCCATGTCTGTTTTTTCTACCTCGATCCAGATTTGTAAATGTACTTATTAGCTGCTGAATACTACAGAAGAAATTATTTTCTTTTTGGAACACAGAGCTCTCTGCTGACATCACGAGCACAGTGCTCTCTGCTGACATCTCTGTCTATTTTAGGAACTGTCCAGAGTAGGAGAAAAACCCCATAGCAAACATATGCTGCTATGGACAGTTCCTAAAATGGACAGCAGAGGTCAGCAGAGAGCACTGTGCTCGAGATGTCAGCAGAGAGCTCTGTGTTCCAAAAAGAAAAAAATTTCATCTGTAGTATTACGTACTGCATCTAATAAGTACTGGAAGGATTAAGGTGTTTTAATAAAGTAATTTACAAATCTGACATCAGTTCATTTAAATAAAAATAAAAAAAAATTTCCACCGGAGTAGCCCTTTAAAGGAGATATCCAGGACTGGAAAACGTATCCCCTATCCTAAGGATAGCGGATGAGTTTCAGATTGCGGGGTTGTCTGACTGCTGGGGCCCTCCGCGATCTCCCGTGCGGGGCCCCAGCAGTCCTCGGGAAGGGGGCGTGTTGACCACAGCACGAAGCGGCGGCTGACACGCCCCCTTAACACAACTCTATGGGAGAGCTGGAGCGCTGTATTGACTGGCTGGCTGGCGGCAGCACAGATGCACACAGGACCTCTACCCAGCTCTACAGTACCATAACAAGCATTTTCTTGGGCACTAAGTGGACCTGAAGAAGGCATGAGTTCATGCCGAAACGCGTTGTCCCCATTATACCAATAAAAGCATTTTATTGTCCTGTGCTGCTCGAGTCCTCGCTTCATGTTCTTGTGCAGCGCCTCCGCAAAACCAGCTTTTTTCTGTCCTATCTGTCCACCATTACTATCGGCCCCCCATTACTGGGGTCCGATACCGGTAGGAGCGCAGCAGCCAACTTACGCCATCGACCCAACCCGTGCTTATCTCCGCACCAACCAATCCACGGTTGTACAAGGTGGATATCTCCCTGTGGTGTGGTGAAGGGCACACACCAGCAGATACCCCTCATCAGGGAGCACCCCCTGTGTTTTTTTTTTTTAATCCTTGTGTATTATATAGTATTGTATGACAGTATAAGTTGGCAGAATTGTGTGTCTTGTTTGGAAGCATTTCTATGGCCAATAATGATGATATAGTCACTGGTTTGTTTTGAAGGATTTGGCACTGCAATATTGGGCAGTAGATATTGATACTATGTGGGATTTGTTTGGAAGAATTATTTGGAATTATATAACAATATTATTTGGGCACTGAATGGTTGTATTGTGTGAACTCTGCAAATAATATTTGGCCTCATACAACAGTTTTATTTTGGTACTAAATGGGGGCTTTACATTCGCTTTGTTTAAAAGTATTTAGCTTTATATGACGGTATTATATACGCATTCGATGGCTGTATTGTATGGGAATTATATGGAGGTATTATTTGGTGTCAATAATATTTAGCACTGTATGATGGTATTGTAAATGCTTTGTGTGGAATTATTATGTGGCACTGAATGGTAATGTCGGATGGGGCTCTGTTTGGAGGTATGTAGCAACGTATGGTCATTTTATTTGGGTACCGTGTGAGCTTTGTTTACTATTTAGCAACGTATGGGAATGGGAATACTGTATGAGTTTGTAGAATTGTTATGTTTGTGAGCATTTATCAGTATATGGCACTATATGGTTGTATTGTGACTGGTTTGTTTGAAAAGTATGTAGCAATATAACGGTGGACAGTAAATAGTGATGCTGTGTGGGCCTTATACAGCAGTATTGTGTGAACTACTTCACAGGGCAGTATTATTTGGGCATTGAATGGTGGCTTTATGTGTGCTTTGTTTTTGGCTGTATATGGCGGTATTATTTGGGGTGTATTGTGCGGACTTTATTTGGAATTGCCTGACAGAATTCAGATAAAGAAACGCCAGTAAAATATACTTGTTTCCAAATATTATAGGGGTACTCCACTGGCCAGCGGGGGTCGGCCACGCCCCCATGATGTCACAGCCGCACCTCTTCAATGCAAGTCTATGGGAGGGGGCGTGATGTCACAGCCACGCCCCCTTAACACCAGTCTATGGGAGGGGGCGTGATGTTACAGCCACACACCCTCAATGCAAGTCTATGGGAGGGGGCGTGATGTCACAGCCATGACCCCTCAATGCAAGTCTATGGGAGGGGGCGTGATGCCACAGCCATAACCCCTCAATGCAAGTCTATGGGAGGGGGCATGATGTCACAGCCACGCCCCCTCAACACAAGTCTATGGGAGGGGGCGTGATTTCACAGCCATGCCCCCTCAACGCAAGTCTATGGGAGGGGGCGTGATGTCACAGCCATACCCCCTCAATGCACGCCTATGGGAGGGGGCGTGATGTCATAGCCACGCCCCCTCAATGCAAGTCTATGGGAGGGGGCGTGATGTCATAGCCACGCCCCCTCAATGCAAGTCTATGGGAGGGGGCGTGATGTCACAGCCATACCCCCTCATTGCACGCCTATGGGAGGGGGCGTGATGTCATAGCCACGCCCCCTCAATGCAAGTCTATGGGAGGGGGCGTGATGTCATAGCCACGCCCCCTCAATGCAAGTCTATGGGAGGGGGCGTGATGTCACAGTCACGACCCCTCAAAGCAAGTCTATGGGAGGGGGCGTAATGTCACAGCCACGCCCCCTCAATGCAAGTCTATGGGAGGGGGCGTGCCCATAATGTCATAAGGGACGTGACGAACCCTGCTGTGCTACCACAGCATTCGGAACATTTCGTTCCAAAGCTGGCCAGTGGAGTACTCCTTTAAAACTATCTATAAATGTTTATAGGGGGGTTGGGGGTGGATACGTACCTATAAAATGGCTTCTGTATGGATATCTGGCAGCGGCTTTGTTAACCGTTTCAGTGCTGCAGGGAGGGCTCTGAGATGAAAGCTTTACACTTCTCCTGATAGTTTGTCATCCTATATCCCTCTACGAGGTTATCATTTGCCGCATGAGTATCTGTAGGGGAGGACGCCAGAAATAGCAGTGGAAATTGGGTCAGCAACAACCCACGTTTGGCAGAATGGTAACAATGTTAAAATGTCTCATTACTGTATGAAGCCGCATATGGTTCCCGGGGACGGAGATCAATACCAGCTCTTATGTTTGTTTAAACACTTCTATATCAGCAGAAAACACTATCCGGCCTCATTGTCTCATTATCTTGATGCTTTTACCCAGTATCACTGTGAACCGCGGACGATTATGTATATTTGTCATCGCTGTCGTCTTCTCCGTACGGTAATAGATAGTATAATCTGAATATAGTCCCTGCTATGGGAAATCTCTCTCCATACTGAGCTTATTTCTCTAATACTAAATTAGAGCATTTACAGTCATTACTGATATCTCCGTCCATTGAGCAGAATTCATTCCTGACTTCCGGAAAGATTTCTGAAAATGTTTGTTTAATGTTGTCTGTATCTAATAGGAAAATCACTCCCATCATGTCCCCGGAAGCAGAACAGATTTCATGATATCCAGAGTGCAACTACAACTACTATTATATTGCCCCCTATGTATAAGAATATAACTACCATAATACTGCCTCCTATATACAAGAATATAACTACTATAATACTTCCTCCTATATACAAGAATATAACTACTATAATACTGCCCCTATATACAAGAATATGACTACTATAATACTGCTCCTATATACAAGAACATAACTACTATAATACTGCTCCTATATACAAGAATATAACTACTATAATACTGCTCCTATATACAAGAATATAACTACTATAATACTGCTCCTATATACAAGAATATAACTACTAGAATACTGCTCCTATATACAAGAATATAACTACTATAATACTGCTCCTATATACAAGAATATAACTACTATAATACTGCCTCCTATATACAAGAATATATCTACTATAATACTGCTCCTATATACAAGAATATAACTACTATAATACTGCTCCTATATATAAGAATATAACTACTATAATACTGCTCCTATATACAAGAATATAACTACTATAATACTGCCTCCTATATACAGGAATATAACTACTATAATACTGCCTCCTATATACAGGAATATAACTACTATAATACTGCTCCTATATACAAGAATATAACTACTATAATACTGCCTCCTATATACAGGAATATAACTACTATAATACTGCTCCTATATACAAGAATATAACTACTATAATACTGCCCCCTATATACAAGAATATAACTACTATAATACTGCTTCTATATACAAGAATATAACTACTATAATACTGCTCCTATATATAAGAATATAACTACTATAATACTGCTCCTATATACAAGAATATAACTACTATAATACTGCTTCCTATATACAAGAATATAACTACTATAATACTGCCTCCTATATACAGGAATATAACTACTATAATACTGCTCCTATATACAAGAATATAACTACTATAATACTGCCCCCTATATACAAGAATATAACTACTATAATACTGCTTCTATATACAAGAATATAACTACTATAATACTGCCTCCTATATACAAGAATATATCTACTATAATACTGCCTCCTATATACAAGAATATAACTACTATAATACTGCTTCTATATACAAGAATATAACTACTATAATACTGCTTCTATATACAAGAATATAACTACTATAATACTGCTCCTATATACAAGAATATAACTACTATAATACTGCTCCTATATACAAGAATATAACTACTATAATACTGCCCCCTATATACAAGAATATAACTACTATAATACTGCCCCCTATATACAAGAATATAACTACTATAATACTGCCCCCTATATACAAGAATATAACTACTATAATACTGCCCCCTATATACAAGAATATAACTACTGTAATACTACTCCTATATACAAGAATATAACTACTATAATACTGCTCCTATATACAAGAATATAACTACTATAATACTGCTCCTATATACACAAATACAACTACTAAGAAAGGCAGCTGAAGGGCCATAGGCCTAGCACACTATACAGTATGTAACTACGTTGCAGGCACACATATTTCGGAGGGGGTTAGGTGGGCTGCTTTTTGCCGATAACAGGGCAGCAGTATAAACCTTCATTGTGTTCCGTCCCTTATGTTACAGTACAATTTGCTGTGAAGTTACTTTCTGCAGGAGAAGCACTCCGTCCTCATTGCGGGGAGTCTTCCTGTGAAATGACTCACACTTATCATACAGCAGACGCAGCAGAATTTTACAAAGAGCCGCAGCATCCAGTGTCCGACCCTGCACCGCCATACTGTACACTCAGTAGCCATAACATTAAAACCACTGACAGGATGTGTGCAGAACACTAATTATCTCATGTTGTCTGTCCACTAAACCAGTCTTTCCCGAACCAGTGTACCTCCAGCTGTTGCAAAACTACAACTGCCAGCATGCCCGGACAGCCTTCGGCTGTCCAGGCATGCTGGTAATTGTAGTTTTGCAACAGTTGGAGGTCCACAGTTTGGAGACCACTGGTCTGTGGGATGTTCTGGAAAAATAAGTCCCAACCATTGAGGCATCTCACAACTTACAGGACCTGCTGGTGACACCACAGGACACATCGCAGGTCTATGGAGTCTGGGGGGTTTAGGGTTCAGAGCTACACAACATCAGGGATTATATGGTGCTTATCAAGTATACTATGTGATGTTGTGTGGCACTGTGTGATGTTGTGTGGCACTGTGTGATGTTGTGTGGCACTGTGTGATGTTGTGTGGCACTGTGTGACGTTGTGTGACGTTGTGTGACGTTGTGTGACGTTGTGTGGCACTGTGACGTTGTGTGGCACTGTGACGTTGTGTGGCACTGTGACGTTGTGTGGCACTGTGACGTTGTGTGGCACTGTGTGACGTTGTGTGACGTTGTGTGGCACTGTGACGTTGTGTGGCACTGTGACGTTGTGTGGCACTGTGACGTTGTGTGGCACTGTGTGACGTTGTGTGGCACTGTGTGACGTTGTGTGACGTTGTGTGGCACTGTGTGACGTTGTGTGGCGCTGTGTGACGTTGTGTGGCGCTGTGTGATGTGTGGCGCTGTGTGATGTGTGACGTTGTGTGGCACTGTGACATTGTGTGACGTGTGACCTTGTGTGGCACTGTGTGTTGTGTGGCACTGTGTGATGTTGTGTGGCACTGTGTGATGTTGTGTGGCACTGTGTGATGTTGTGTGACGTGTGACCTTGTGTGGCACTGTGTGATGTTGTGTGGCACTGTGTGATGTTGTGTGGCACTGTGTGATGTTGTGTGACGTGTGACGTTGTGTGGCACTATGTGATGTTGTGTGGCACTGTGTGATGTTGTGTGGCACTGTGTGATGTTGTGTGACGTGTGACGTTGTGTGGCACTATGTGATGTTGTGTGGCACTGTGTGATGTTGTGTGGCACTGTGTGATGTTGTGTGGCACTGTGTGATGTTGTGTGGCACTGTGTGACGTTGTGTGGCACTGTGTGATGTTGTGTGACGTGTGACCTTGTGTGGCACTGTGTGATGTTGTGTGGCACTGTGTGACGTGTGACGTTGTGTGGCACTGTGTGACGTTGTGTGGCACTGTGTGACGTTGTGTGGCACTGTGTGATGTTGTGTGGCACCGTGTGATGTTGTGTGACGTGTGACGTTGTGTGGCACTGTGTGATGTTGTGTGGCACTGTGTGATGTTGTGTGGCACTGTGTGATGTTGTGTGACGTGTGACGTTGTGTGGCACTATGTGATGTTGTGTGGCACTGTGTGATGTTGTGTGACGTGTGACGTTGTGTGGCACTGTGTGATGTTGTGTGGCACTGTGTGACGTGTGACCTTGTGTGGCACTGTGTGATGTTGTGTGGCACTGTGTGATGTTGTGTGACGTGTGACGTTGTGTGGCACTGTGTGATGTTGTGTGGCACTGTGTGACGTGTGACCTTGTGTGGCACTGTGTGACGATGTGTGGCACTGTGTGGCGTTGTGTGGCACTGTGTGGCGTTGTGTGGCACTGTGTGGCGTTGTGTGGCACTGTGTGACGTTGTGTGGCACTGTGTGACGTGTGACGTTGTGTGGCACTGTGTGATGTTGTGTGGCACTGTGTGATGTTGTGTGACGTGTGACGTTGTGTGGCACTGTGTGACGTTGTGTGGCACTGTGTGACGTGTGACCTTGTGTGGCACTGTGTGACGATGTGTGGCACTGTGTGGCGTTGTGTGGCACTGTGTGGCGTTGTGTGGCACTGTGTGGCGTTGTGTGGCACTGTGTGACGTTGTGTGGCACTGTGTGACGTGTGACGTTGTGTGGCACTGTGTGATGTTGTGTGGCACTGTGTGACCTTGTGTGGCACTGTGTGGGAAGCCATTATTACACTAGTGGCAGCAGTTATCAGATGTTTACCGTCACGGAGGTCGATCTGAGGTGTGTTCCTCTTTTTTTAGCTTTCTCCCTGTATGTGGGAAATTAATTGGACCTTCCCACAATCCCCGGGGGATACGGAGAGGGGATGTCAGGAGAAAGACGGCAGAACTGACATCAAAGGGGCTCAGACGAATATATATCAGGCGCCATATAAATAGATCTGCACCGCCACAGGCCTGTCAGATTATCTAGGACGAAAGATGGAAACCGGGCTCAGAAAATTAGGTTGTAATGTGAAAGGCGAAGTGTAGATAGATATATATGAGAGATAGATAGAGAGATAGATTATGAGATAGATGAGATAGAAAAGATAGAGAGATAGATAGATATGAGAGATAGATAGATATGAGAGAGATAGATAGATATGAGAGAGATAGCGAGAGATAGATAGATAGCGAGAGATAGATAGATAGATATGAGAGAGATATGAGAGAGATAGATAGATATGAGATAGATATGAGATAGATATGAGATAGATATGAGATAGATATGAGATAGATATGAGATAGATAAGATAGATATGAGATAGATAGGATAGATATGAGATGGATAGATATGAGATGGATAGATATGAGATGGATAGATAGATGAGATATATCTATATGAGATGGATAGATATGAGAGAAATAGATATGAGATAGATAGATAGATATGCATTACACATACGGGGGAGGGGCTACCTCCATGTTGGCTCCTGCACCCCACCCACCTCCATCAGGTGTATATAAGGTGCCTTGGATGTTTCAGATCCTGCAATGCCTGCTGAGCTGTTCACACAGAGGCATATTCATAGTGTAGGGTCCGTCCCAGAATGAGGTCACCTTACCGTGGTGGGACGGTCCAAGCTATTTGGCGCCAAATTTGCAAGCTATGTACCTCACTGTTTCATAATTTCATATTTTCAGTTGTTGCACTACAGCTGAATAGCTTTTCATGTTTCATCTATATACTCATGTTTTATCTATATCTTTGTGCTAGGAGTGTGCTGCTGTATTCTCCTGTTGCGGTAGATAGATAGATATGAGAGAGATGGAGAGATAGATAGACATGAGATAGATAGATATGGGATAGATAGATATGAGATAGATAGATATGAGATAGATAGATATTACACAGATACTGTGGGGCAAGAAAGTATGTATTCAGCCACCAATTGTGTGTTAAGTTCTCCCACTTAAAAAAGATGAGTGTCCTGTAATTTCCATCATAGGTATAGCTAGACTGAGAGACAGAATGAGAAAAAAATCCATCAAATCACATTGTCTTAACAATACTTTGTTATATATATATATATATATATATATATATATATATTGCCTTTGTTGGCAATGACAGAGGTCAAAAAGTTTTCTGTAAGTCTTCACAAGGTTCTCACACACTGTTGCTGGTATTTTGGCCCATTCCTCCATGCCGATCTCCTCTAGAGCAGTGATGTTTTTGGGCTGTTAATGGGCAATATGGACTTTTAACTCCCTCCAAAGGTTTTCTATGGGGTTGAGATCTGGAGACTGGCTAGGCCACTCCAGGACCTTGAAATGCTTCTTATGAAGCCACTCCTTTTTTGCCCGGGAGGTGTGTTTGGGATCATTGTCATGCTGAAAGACCCAGCCATGTTTCATCTTCAATGCCCTTGCTGATGGAAGGAGGTTTTCACTCTAAATCTCACGATACATGGCCCCATTCATTGTTTCCTTTACACGGATCAGTCATCCTAGTCCCTTGGCAGAAAAACAGCCCCAAAGCATATTGATTCCACCCCCATGCTTCACAGTAGGTATAGTGTTCTTTGGATGCAACTCGGCATTCTTTCTCTTCCAAACATGACAAGTTAAGTTTTTACCAAAAAGTTCTACTTTGGTTTCATCTGACCATATGACATTCTCCCAATCCTCTTCTGGATCATCCAAATGCTCTCTAGCAAACTTCAGACGGGCCCGGACATGTACTGGCTTAAGCAGGGGGCAGGTCTGGCACTGCCTGATTTGAGTCCCTGGTGGCGTAGTGTATTACTGATGGTAGCCTTTGTTACTTTGGTCCCAGCTCTCTGCAGGTCATTCACTAGGTCCCCCGTGTGGTTCTGGGATTTTTGCACACCGTTCTTGTGATCATTTTGACACCACGGGGTGAGATCTTGTGTGGAGCCCCAGATCGAGGGAGATTATCAGTGGTCTTGTATGTCTTCCATTTTCTAATAATTGCTCCCACAGTTGATTTCTTCACACCAAGCTGCTTGCCTATTGCAGGTTCAGTCTTCCAGCCTGGTGCAGGTCTAAAATTCTGTTTCTGGTGTCCTTCGACAGCTCTTTGGTCTTGGCCATAGTGGAGTTTGGAGTGTGACTGTTTGAGGTTGTGGACAGGTGTCTTTTATACTGATAACCAGTTCAAACAGGAGACATTAATACAGGTAACGAGTGGAGGACAGAGGAGACTCTTAAAAAGTTACAGGTCTGTGAGAGACAGAAATCTTACTTGTTTGTAGGTGACCAAATACTTATTTTCCACCATAATTTGCAAATAAATTCTTCAAAAATCTGACAATGTGATTTTATGGATTTTTTTTCTCATTATGTCTCTCATAGTTGAGGTTATAACCTATGATGACAATTACAGCCTCATATATATCTATCTATCTATCTACTCCAAGAAACAAAAGCCGCAGCACTCCAAGGTACAAGGTGAATAGGATTTATTGACCCAACATCAGGAACAACGTTTCAACTGCCCAATTGCAGTCTCTCTCAAGCTTGAGAGAGACTGCAATTGGGCAGTTGAAACGTTGCTCCTGATGTTGGGTCAATAAATCCTATTCACCTTGTACCTTGGAGTGCTGCGGCTTTTGTTTCTTGGAGTGTGTCTCTCTCTATCTATCACATATCTATCTATCTATCTATCTATCTCTCTCATATCTATCTCTCTCATATCTATCTCTCTCATATCTATCTCTCTCATATCTATCTCTCTCATATCTATCTCTCTCATATCTATCTCTCTCATATCTCTCTTATCTATCTATCTATCTCTTATCTATCTATCTATCTCTTATCTATCTATCTATCTCTTATCTATCTATCTATCTCATATCTATCTATCTATCTCTTATCTATCTATCTATCTCTTATCTATCTATCTATCTCATATCTATCTATCTATCTCATATCTATCTATCTCATATCTATCTATCTCATATCTATCTATCTCATATCTATCTATCTCATATCTATCTATCTCATATCTATCTATCTCATATCTATCTATCTCATATCTATCTATCTCATATCTATCTATCTCATATCTATCTATCTATCTCATATCTATCTATCTATCTCATATCTATCTATCTCATATCTATCTATCTCATATCTATCTATCTCATATCTATCTATCTCATATCTATCTATCTCATATCTATCTATCTCATATCTATCTATCTCATATCTATCTATCTCATATCTATCTATCTCATATCTATCTATCTCATATCTATCTATCTCATATCTATCTCATATCTATCTATCTATCTCATATCTATCTATCTCTTATCTATCTATCTATCTATCTCTTATCTATCTATCTATCTATCTATCTATCTATCTATCTATCTCTTATCTATCTATCTCTTATCTATCTATCTATCTCTTATCTATCTATCTATCTCATATCTATCTATCTCATATCTATCTATCTCATATCTATCTATCTCATATCTATCTATCTCATATCTATCTATCTCATATCTATCTATCTCATATCTATCTATCTATCTCATATCTATCTATCTCATATCTATCTATCTCATATCTATCTATCTATCTATCTCATATCTATCTATCTATCTATCTCATATCTATCTATCTCATATCTATCTATCTCATATCTATCTATCTCATATCTATCTATCTCATATCTATCTATCTCATATCTATCTATCTATCTCATATCTATCTATCTCATATCTATCTATCTCATATCTATCTATCTCTCTATCTCATATCTATCTCTCTATCTCATATCTATCTATCTATCTATCTCATATCTATCTGTCTCACATCTGTCTCACATCTGTCTCACATCTGTCTCACATCTGTCTCACATCTGTCTCACATCTGTCTCACATCTGTCTCACATCTGTCTGTCTCACATCTGTCTGTCTCACATCTGTCTGTCTCACTTCTATCTGTCTCACTTCTATCTGTCTCACTTCTATCTGTCTCACTTCTATCTGTCTCACTTCTATCTGTCTCACTTCTATCTGTCTCACTTCTATCTGTCTCACTTCTATCTGTCTCACATCTATCTGTCTCACTTCTATCTGTCTCACTTCTATCTGTCTCACTTCTATCTGTCTCACTTCTATCTGTCTCTCTTCTATCTGTCTCTCTTCTATCTGTCTCTCTTCTATCTGTCTCTCTTATATCTATCTGTCTCTCTTATATCTATCTGTCTCTCTTATATCTATCTATCTCTCTTATATCTATCTCTCTTATATCTATCTCTCTTATATCTATCTCTCTCTCATATCTATCTCTCTCTCATATCTATCTCTCTCTCATATCTATCTCTCTCTCTCTCATATCTATCTCTCTCTCTCTCATATCTATCTCTCTCTCTCTCATATCTATCTCTCTCTCTCTCATATCTATCACATATCTATGAAAACAGCAGTAAATATATGAAATTACCAGCAGCAATTTCGGCAACTTTGCTAATTTAGAAAAAACTGACATCCAACGGCTGTCCTGTCTGGACATGCTGGGAGTTGTAGTTTAGCAACTGCTGGAGACTCACTGTTTGAAAAACACTGTCCTATAGCCTCAGCCTAGAACCTGGCTGTCGCCGCAGACAACCCCAACGCAGCTTATAGCGGGGCGGGGGTCCTCGGTGCGGGGGATATTGCACTTGTTCCATTGTTTTGTAGGAAGGGGTATTGCCCACCTATTTTTGTCCTTCTGGAAGGTTTCTTCATCTGTTCCGCTATATTAAAGTATCGTATAATTTACTTGAAAATCTGCTGGCAGCGCGCTCTGCAATTATCTGGCGCACAATGTTTGTGATTTACATTCTGGGCCGATTTTTTTGGGGTATAATTAACATTGTTGATCAGTGAGTTGAAACAAATTGGCCGACACTCATATCCAGCCTGACAGAGAATACAAACATTCGCTGCCGCATATAAATACAGGCCTTCTGCTTCTCTGGGAAGGAACCAAAAAGATTTCAAGGGATCAAATTCTCGGGACCATATTGAAGACGACAGAAGAGCTAATCAGCTAAATGGGGACTCTACAAGGCGGTGTACTGATCCTGAGTTATATCCTGTATTATACTCCAGAGCTGTACTCACTATTCTGCTGGTGGGGTCACTGTGTACATTCATTACATTACTTATCTTGTACTGATCCTGAGTTATATCCTGTATTATACTCCAGAGCTGTACTCACTATTCTGCTGGTGAGGTCACTGTGTACATACATTACTTATCCTGTACTGATCCTGAGTTATATCCTGTATTATACTCCAGAGCTGTACTCACTATTCTGCTGGTGAGGTCACTGTGTACATACATTACATTACTTATCCTGTACTGATCCTGAGTTATATCCTGCATTATACTTCAGAGCTGTACTCACTATTCTGCTGGTGGGGTCACTGTGTACATACATTATATTACTTATCCTGTACTGATCCTGAGTTATATCCTGTATTATACTCCAGAGCTGTACTCACTATTCTGCTGGTGAGGTCACTGTGTACATACATTACATTACTTATCCTGTACTGATCCTGAGTTATATCCTGTATTATACTCCAGAGCTGTACTCACTATTCTGCTGGTGAGGTCACTGTGTACATACATTACATTACTTATCCTGTACTGATCCTGAGTTATATCCTGTATTATACTCCAGAGCTGTACTCACTATTCTGCTGGTGGGGTCACTGTGTACATACATTACATTACTTATCCTGTACTGATCCCGAGTTATATCCTGTATTATACCCCAGAGCTGTACTCACTATTCTCCTGGTGAGGTCACTGTGTACATACATTACATTACTTATCCTGTACTGATCCTGAGTTATATCCTGTATTATACTCCAGAGCTGTACTCACTATTCTGCTGGTGAGGTCACTGTGTACATACATTACATTACTTATCCTGTACTGATCCTGAGTTATATCCTGTATTATACTCCAGAGCTGTACTCACTATTCTGCTGGTGGGGTCACTGTGTACATACATTACATTACTTATCCTGTACTGATCCTGAGTTATATCCTGTATTATACCCCAGAGCTGTACTCACTATTCTCCTGGTGAGGTCACTGTGTACATACATTACATTACTTATCCTGTACTGATCCTGAGTTATATCCTGTATTATACTCCAGAGCTGTACTCACTATTCTGCTGGTGAGGTCACTGTGTACATACATTACATTACTTATCCTGTACTGATCCTAAGTTATATCCTGTATTATACTCCAGAGCTGTACTCACTATTCTGCTGGTGGGGTCACTGTGTACATACATTACATTACTTATCCTGTACTGATCCCGAGTTATATCCTGTATTATACCCCAGAGCTGTACTCACTATTCTGCTGGTGGGGTCACTGTGTACATACATTACATAACTTATCCTGTACTGATCCTGAGTTATATCCTGTATTATACTCCAGAGCTGTACTCACTATTCTGCTGGTGAGGTCACTGTGTACATACATTACATTACTTATCCTGTACTGATCCTGAGTTATATCCTGTATAATACTCCAGAGCTGTACTCACTATTCTGCTGGTGAGGTCACTGTGTACATACATTACATTACTTATCCTGTACTGATCCTGAGTTATATCCTGTATTATACTCCAGAGCTTCATGCACAATGTTACCAGTTGTATTTAGAGCAGATTGATTGATCTCTTACAGAAGTTTCCTTCTTAGTTTCAGTGACATTTCATGAGTCTGATGAACCAGAGGTTATTGTTCTGACATTATGATATCCTTCCTACTTTCAGTCTTTTATAATAACCTAGATGAAGCATTGTGTTGAGTTGTGTTGAGTTGTGTTGAGTTGTGTTGAGTTGTGTTGAGTTGTATTGAGTTGTATTGAGTTGTATTGAGTTGTATTGAGTTGTGTTGAGTTGTGCTGAGTTGTGTTGTATTGAGTTGTATTGATTTGAGTCGTGTTGTGCTGAGTTGTGGTGTTTTGAGTTGTGGTGTTCTGAGTTGCGTTGATTTGTGCTGAGTTGTGTGGTGTTGTTTTGAGTTGCGTTGAGTTGTGCACAGTTGTGTTAAGTTGTTTTGTTTTGAGTTGTGCAGAGTTGTGCAGAGTTGTGCAGAGTTGTGCAGAGTTGTGTTGGGTCGGATGTCATTCCCATCTGTGCACTCGGGCTGTGACTTTTCTCACATTCGGTGAAGATATTTGGAGGAAGCCGGGACTTCCTGATGTAGCGCAGGCCTCCCTGACATTGTCATTATCTTGTCTCCTTGACCTGTCAGATATAAAGCAGGCCCGGTTACACGTCCTCCTCACATCACTCCTACAGACAAGGAATATTCTGCCCCTTATAACAAAATCTATTATATTTTTACAATGTCACAAAGTTTTCTTTTATTCAGGAAAGAACAAACTGGGGAATAATATTTAGTTACTAGTTAATATTTAGTTTTATTTTTATGTGCTATTCACCTCCGTTCCCCCATATACATGCACACTCAACCGAGCGTTCATGTGTTTCCAATGAGGGGGGCACAAAAAGCTGCTTCCAGACATCTTTGCCTCCTTATTTCCATGGTTTTACAAAAATGCTATTACTTTATTTGGGGCTGAATTCAAAGCACAGAGCATCCACTATAATCCGCATCATCCTGCAAAAGCCAGGAAACTAACCATTCGGGAACTCCGCTCTAAACAAGCCTGGTGCAAAGTAGTGATATGACCAGCTGATCTATTACTCTGGATCAGCTGGTCATAACAGTTTAGCTCTGAGCTTTGAGTGGAGTTCCTGATTCTTCAGCCTCTCCTTAAAGTTCCCTGGCTTTTGCAGCATGATGCGGATTACAGTGTATTCCTTTTGTTTTGAACTCTCTAGTCTGCTCTGTTTTCTAGCTCTCTAGAAAGTTTTTGCTTCTTCGTTGTAGCCTTTATGCCTGTATTTTGTTGTAGCCTTTATGCTGCATTTATTCTGTTTCCTAGCTTCGTGTCTCTCTGGGTCCTAGTGTCTGCTTGTTGCTTTGTCACGGTATGTTTGTACGGCGGAAGACGTTTCAGCAGCAGAAATTCCGCCGTATGCATTTATTCTATTATCTATTCACAATCATTCTGCTCCCGTCATCTACTGATGAGTTGCTATTTTTGTTCCTGTTGCTGCCTGTCTTTCTGCATGTCAAATTCAGCCCTGCTATAAGTCCTGGGGGTTTCCGATTCCTAACATTGTTAGGACTCTTGAAAGGCTTCTGCTAAAAAGCCCAGTTCTGCCATCTAGTGATCAGCCAGTGACTTTACACAGGGAGAAGAAAAGGATTTAGCATTGAAATTCAACATGGTTGATTTTCATCCCTCTATAGTCCCCTATTGAAAAACTACAACTCCCAGCATGCCCGGACAGCCTTTGGCTGTCCGGGCATGCTGGGAGTTGTAGTTTTGCAACATCTGGAGGTCCACTTTTCTAAAGGGCATTAGGGCCAAATAGTGTCATTACACATGTGTCTCGAAGCTTTAATGCAGACCTATCTGTCTCCATGGTAACAGACTACAAGCAAACCCTGTGTAGTCTGATCCTGCAGTCCGACTAGCTACTATCCGTCCCCTATGTCTTGCATGCTGGGAGTTGTAGTTTTGCAACATCTTGAGGTCCACTGGTCTAAAGGGCATTAGAGCCAAATAGTGTCATTACACATGTTTCTCTAAGCTTCAATGCAGACCTATCTGTCTCCATGGTAACAGACTACAAGCAAACCCTGTGTAGTCTGATCCTGCAGTCAGACTAACTACTATCCGTCTCTCTTGTATTGCATGCTGGGAGTTGTAGTTTTTGAGACCTTTGCCCTATGCCATCTTTTAGGCCCCAATTCACACAAGAGAGTCTGATTTGTGTATCCCAGATTTTTTCTTTTTTTTTGGGGGGGGGGGGGGGATGCAAAAAAGGGCTGGTAGGAGCTTGGTAGGAGCAATCTTATCCACTACCTTATACGTGTCCCTTTCATAATGAACAATAATGGATTCCCGCTGTTCCTGTTGTTCCGTTTTCTTAAGAAAGATAAAGCCAGATTACGTTTTTGTTTTTTTTCTTACGACAGATAAAAGACCTCCGCGCCGACGTCTGGAAATTGAAAATATTCTTCTCTCATATAAACTAATTACAGAATTCCCCCCGTGCGCATCAGCCCAGGAAATGGTACATTACTAGCGCGAGGAGCGATGGCGCCTCTACGCACAAGACGCGTTCTGCCTCAAAATAATTGCGGTTTTAATGGCCGGAGTTCGGCAATAGTCGTTCTTGCGTTTGGAAATGGGAGACACCACTAAAGTGTATTCGGCGGATCGGTAGAGGACCCTCGAGATTGGCCGAGGCGTTCTGTATGGCGGCAGGGTGGGGGTGGGTAAATTATTAGGGAAAATCACAGCGCAAATCTGACTCCTGAACGGTAGGTAACTGGCAGTGGCTGGATGTGTTATTTTCTCCTCATTATTACAATTATTCTCTCCCAGTAAGACGTTGTTGCTCATCGCGGATCGCTTCGTTCTCTGTTGATTATTTTGTGTCTCTTTAACTATTTAGATGCTGAATTGCATTGCTGCATAATATAACACAGCACAGATAGAGAAGGCCGTATACACACAGCAGAGCTCGCGCCGAGTCCCTACGGCCTTGTGCTATTAAGCTGTGGGCCCCACGTGTGCCGCCATATGGTGCCAGGGGGGGGGGAGAACACCTACGGAATACGTCATCTGATGGAGCGCGCCTGCGTTTTTTTTTTTTCTTCAAGTTACGGATGCAGAATCCAACAGGGGGGAAAATGCGGTATGTCGCCATATGATATTTGGGGGGGGGGGGGGGGGGGATTGTAGGTGCATAGATCTTAAATATTTAGTGTGTAATACATGTATATGTCTCATTTTTGCCTTTATTTGTACCACAAAAATTGTGCTGAATAATTTGTTGGAGCTTTATTAATAAATGTCAACAACGATTATTATTATTTATTATTATTATTATTATTTATTATTATTATTATTATATTATTATAAGTAGTAGTTGTAGTAATAATAAATTAATATGATAATAATGTTAATAATATTATTATTGTTGTTTTATAATAAATAATTATTATCATCACCATTATTACATTATTAATTATATAGTCATAATATTAATAATTAATAATAATTTATTATTAATGTTATTTTATTATAATAATATTATTGTGTTATGTTAATAATAATAATAATTATTGTTATTATTAACAACAACAACAACTATTATTATTATTAACATAATAACACAATATTATTATAATAAAATAATATTAATAATTAATAATATTATGACTATATAATTAATCATGTAATAATGGTGATGATATTAATTATTTATTATAAAACTATAATAATAAGAATATTATTATTACTATTAACAACAACAACATTATTAACATAATAATACAATAATATTATAATAATAAAATAATAATTAATAATACTAATTAATAATATACTATATATATATATAATTATCCTATATATATATATATAATTAATAATGTAATAATAATATTTATTATAAAACAATAATAATAATTATTATTGTTTATTATTATTATTATTAAAAAAGTGGATAGGGGATAAGTTTGACATCACTGGAGTACCCCTTTAACCAGTCACTGGGCATGGCGGATAATAATAATAATTTATTATAAAACAATAATAATAATAATTAGTATTATTGTTTATTATAATAATTATTATTATTAAAAAAAAGTGGATAGGGGATAAGTTTTACATAACTGGAGTACCCCTTTAACCAGTCACTGGCCAAGGCGGAATACCTCTTAAATGAAGCAGAGCTGCAATACCAAATATAACCCGTGGACAGGTGTGGAGCTGTTTCTTGAAGACGGCCGCCATGTTTAATAATTCTTGACTCTTCCTTTAAAGCCTGTTAGTACTGGTTGGATAAGATCACTGTACATAGATTAGTGTTTTCTAAACAGTGAGTCTCCAGCTGTTGCAAAACTACAACTCCCAGCATGCCCGGACAGCCTTTGGCTGTCCGGGCATGCTGGGAGTTGCAGTTTTGCAACAGCTACAGACACACCGTTTGGAAAACACTTACATAGAGGCATGCCCCATTGACAAAGGGAATAGTTCCACCCAGTTGTCAATTTATTCATGCCTTTCCAGGAGGAGCAACAGAGGAACAGGCCCAATGCAGACGGCCGCTGCTGCAGAAGTGTCATTTTATGAAGAATTTACAAAAAAAAAAAAAACAAAGGCATGTAGGAGAGCTGATGACAACAATGAGTAATGCTTTGCAGCACAGGACATGCTGAGACCTGTAGTTCCACAAAACCTAAAAACTACAGACAGTTATTTGCTACAATGAAAAGTCACCAGATCTACTATAAATATTTGTTTTGGGGGATGTTTCTTCAATTGGTGCAGTTTACTTTACAATCCATCTTAGGGAGGAGAAAAAAGTTCCAAATGCATTAAAAAAAATATAAATAAAATAAAATAAATAAAAAAATAAATGAATTAATTCAAATCTTAAGGAGATTAAATGAAAACGTCAAATATAAACACAGAAAGCCGTAAAAGTCCTAGGAGAATCCATCACTGTACAAAACACACAAGACGTGACAGACGGGGCTCAGGGGGCCGCAGCTGTTCTCAGGGACTGGGCTGTGGGATTCCTCTAAGGGCTCGTTCACGCTGAGGAAAATTCGTCTAGGAATATTTCACTCGCCGGATTCCTCCCGTGGATCCGCCATCTTCCAGTAACTGGGGATAACATGATCCAGAATCGGCGCTTAAGGCGCTACTCCTTAGCCTAGATCCGCCCCCCGATACACATGCGCACTCGGCTTAGCTGAGCGTGCATGCGTTTTGAATAGAGGGGGTGGGGGGGTAAGCTGCTGCCAGACTCCCTAAGAATAAAAGGATGAGGCAGTTGTTTCCCCCTAGATTCTGCCATTGGGGTAGAGTCAAGAGACCATCGTACACATTAGATCAGTGTTTCCCAACCAGTGTGTCTCCAGCTGTTGCAAAACTACAACTCCCAGCATGCCCGGACAGCCGATGGCTGTCCGGGCATGCTGGGAGTTGTAGTTTTGCAACCTCTGGAGGTCCACTGTTTGAAGACCCCTGGTCTTAAGGGCATTGGAGCCAAAACCTTTATGCGTCTTCTATCCATACATGTCTCAAAGCTCCTACACATACCTATCTGTCTCCATGGTAACAGACTACAAGCAAACCCCTGTGTAGTCTGATCCTGCAGTCAGACTAGCTACTATCCGTCACCTATGTCTTGCATGCTGGGAGTTGTAGTTTTGCAACATCTCAAGGTCAAAAGTTTGGAGACCTCTGCCCTATGTCACCTTTTAGGTCCTAATAACCACAAGATAGTTGGGCTTGGCTGATGTGGGGTGTAAACGGGGTCTGAGGACTCAGAAAGATATAATATTCATTACATATATTTATTATTATTTTCTTCTATGGTAACTATGCATCTAGCAGATAGATAATGCAACATTGCAATAGGTACTGATAAAAATATTTTATGTATATAGGGGGATATATATATATATATATATATATATATATATATATATATATATATATATAGACACACACACACACACACTATAATATTCATTATATATATATATATATAGATATATATATATAATTTTTTTTTTTTTATGTAAATAGGGGGAGATTTTTTTTTATATATATATATATATATATATACATATATATACATATACATATATACATATACATATATATATATATATATATATATATATAGATACACACCCACACATTATAATATTCATTATATATATTTTATGTAAATAGGGGGAGATTATATATAATGTACAAACAAGAAAGTTGCAACAGCACTCTAGGTCAAAAAATGGAGGCTCTCAGCGCACTTTTTGATCAAAATGTGTCCCCCCATCCACCATATATATATGTATATATAGACAAATAATTCTTCTGTTGCGCTATATATATATATATACACACACAAATTACAAATTATAATATTCATTATATATATATTATTCTTTTTTCTTCTATGGTAACTATGCATCTAGCAGATAAATAATGCAACATTGCAATAGGTACTGATAAAAAGAATAAATAAATCCTTACTATTTTATGTATATAGGGGGAGATGTATGTGTGTGTGTGTGTGTGTGTATATATATATATATATATATATATATATATGTATATATATGTATATATTTTTTCATACATACACACACATTATAATATTCATTATATATATATATATATATATATATATATATATATATAATTTTTTTCTTCTATAGTAACTATGCATCTAGCAGATAGTTAACGCAACATTCCAATAGGTACTGATAAAAAAGAATAAATAAATCCTTACTATTTTATGTATATAGGGGGATATATATATATATATATACATAAATATATGTATATATAAATATATATTTATATATACACACACATTATAATATTCATTTTATATATATATATATATATATTTTATAATTTTTTTTTTCTTCTATGGTAACTATGCATCTAGCAGAAAGATAATGCAACATTACAATAGGTACTGATAAAAAAGAAAAAAAATCCTTACTAGTTTATGTAAATAGGGGGGAGATTTATGAAAACCTGTGCGGAGGAAGAGTGGTGCAGTTGCCCATGGAAACCAATCAGTTCGCTGCAGTTTTGGGATAGGGTCTCACGTAACGGGCTCGCAGCGTATTTTACGCTGAGGATCCGCTGATGACCGGCCCTAGAGGGAGCTCCCTGCCTGTGCCCGTGTGTCCGCTCGTAGCAGCAATCGGGCGCTATGAGCGCACACACAGGGATCTGCGCGACTGTAGTAAACTGGGCAGGCGCAGTTTTGCGTGAGGCACAGAGCGGCCGCGATTATCCGAGACTAAACTTTGCATGTGCGCGCAGCTTGCTACAATGGTGCAGATCCCTGTGTGTGCTTGTAGCGGCGGATTGCTGTTATGAGCGAGCACAGGCAGGGGCCTCACTTCAGGGTCGGTACGCTGCGGATCCGTTACGTGTGACCCTACAGTATTTCGGTTTGTTTACTTTGTTTTTTATCTTTTAGGCATGAATATGCCCGAAACGCACTGGGATTTTCCAGTGATGGATTTTTATTGAAATTACCAGTAGAGCAGAGGTCAATTTACAAAAGTACGACTGCAGGATCAGACTACACAGGTTTGTTTGTATATTGTTACCATGGAGATGCATAGGAGCTGTAGATACAAAACATAAACAGGCGCTGTGAGATTCAAAAACTTTTTATGTGTTGTACATCTTGGCAAAACATTAAACTTTCTAATATTCTTTATGAGAAAATGTTTCTTCTTTTTATAGAAATCATGGCTTATAACAAAAAAAAAAAAAAAAAAAAAAAAGACCACTAGGAGTCCCCATACCATCCAGAACATATTCCTGTCCAGCTGCAGCATCATGTTTGTCCCAGCTGAAGCACAGGCTGGGACAAAGTCCAGGAAGTGAGGGCGGGACTTGCACTCCTCTGTGCCCACTCCTGTCCTATCAGACTGCATCATGAAAACAGAGAGGAGGGGGTTACAGAGCCGCCTGCAGTGATTGGATGAAGAGCCACAGCACAGCAGACTCAGGGAGAAAGTGAATGCATGGTGCGTGAGGGCAGACTCGGTGCTTGCCTTGGACACGCCCCTTCATGAGCAGTGGATGTCAGAATGAGTGAGCAGCAGAACAGAGGGATTTGTGAGTCAAATACAGAAGCCTGACACATAAAAAGACATGTAAAGCAAATGTATGACCTAGTGAGGAACATATAGAAGTAGCATTTTTTTTTTCAGGTACGCTTTAAATAAAATTTAGTTGTCTGTCAATAAACAGTAATTAATCAAATTAATTTACATATATAGATTTGTACGTGTTTATTATTTTAGGTTTGATTTTATATTCTGTTTACGTTTTGTTACTGGGGTACTCCCGTGGAAAACTTATTATTATTATTATTTTTTTTTTTTTAAATCAACTGGTGCCAGAAAGTTAAACAGATTTGTAAATTACTTCTATTAAAAAATCTTAATCCTTTCAGTACGTTTTATGTGCTGTATACTACAGAGGAAATGCTTTTCTGTTTGGATTTCTCTTCTGTCACGAGCACAGTGCTCTCTGCTGACCTCTGCTGTCCATTTTAGGAACTGTCCAGAGCAGCATATGTTTTCTATGGGGATTTTCTCCTGCTCTGGACAGTTCCTAAAATGGACAGCAGAGGTCAGCAGAGAGCACTGTGCTCGTGACAGAAGAGAAATCCAAACAGAAAAGCATTTCCTCTGTAGTATACAGCCCCTAAAAAGTACTGGAGGGATTAAGATTTTTTAATAGAAGTAATTTACAAATCTCTTTCACTTGCTGGCACCAGTTTATTTAAAGGGGTATTCCAGGGGGGAAAATTTTTTATATCAACTGGCTACAGAAAGTTAAAACTATTTGTAAATTACTTCTATAGAAAAATCTTAATCCTTTCAATAATTATCAGCTGCTTAAGTTGAGTTGTTGTTTTCTGTCTAACCACAGTGCTCTCTGCTGACATCTCTGCTTGTCTTGGGAACTGCACAGAGTAGAAGAGGTTTGCTATGGGGATTTGCTTCTAAACTGGGCGGTTCCCGAGACAGGTGTCATCAGAGAGCACTTAGACAGAAAAGAACAACTCAACTTCAGAAGCTCATAAGTACTGGAAGGATTAAGATTTTTTTAATAGAAGTCATTTACAAATCTGTTTAACTTTCTGGAGCCAGTTGATATATATATATATAAGTTTTTTTCCTGGATAACCCCTTAAAAAAAAAAGAAGTTTTCCACGGGAGTACCCCTTTAATAAATAGTCACATATATCCCGGATATCGTTGTGATTTTCGTGGAATCCCAGACGCGCTTTGCATTTGCTTTGACTTTTTTTTTTGCTTTTGTTTATGTTGAGTGTTTGGCTTGTAGGATGTGGTGAGGACGTTATTTGGAAAGGATTTTGTGTTCTCTTGCGCTAATTTCGCATAGACCCCCCCTCCCAAAAAGCAACGTCTGCAGCACTTAGAGAACCAGGACACAAGCTGGGATTATTTTGATGAGTGAACTCTGAATGAATCTGCGTAAATGTGTCCACCCCCCCGCCCCCCCCCCCCCCCAACCGTGGCTTCGCCAAAGAGACCTATGCAAATATTTGCCCTGCGTTTTATTAAATGTAATTCGACGAAGCTGCCGCGAGAGCCACCGGCGTCGCTTGACAGAAACTCAAAGACAAACTTCAAACTTGTGCTGGCAGATTCCCTGACGTCCGTATCCTGGGAAGGGGGGTGGAATGTCAACTACTATGGAATTAAAGCACGTAATACCGAGGGCATGCAGATTCAAGTGCATTCACCCTCCCGCTGGGAAGAAAACACATTATAAAGTAACATGTACATTCAGGCGGTATAGAAACTCTACATCTGCTAAATATCACACAGACACAGCCCTGGGGCGACAACGTAGTCACCGGAAAATGCTCCAGTTATAGGACAACTATTTTATATCATATACCAGCGTTCCCCAACCAGGGTGCCTCCAGCGGTTGCAAAACTACAACTCCCAGCATGCCTGGACAGCCTTCGGCATGCTTCGGAGTTGTAGTTTTGCAACCGCTGGAGGCACCCTGGTTGGGAAACGTTGGTCTTTGGCTTTTTAGGCATGCTGGGAGTTGTAGTTTTGTAACAGCTGGAGGCACCCTGGTTTGGAGAAGTTGGTCCTTGGCTTTTTTAGGCATGCTGGGAGTTGTAGTTTTGCAATAGCTGGAGGCACCCTGGTTGGGAAACACTGGTCTTTGGCTTTCTGGGCATGCTGGGAGTTGTAGTTTTGCAATAGTTGGAGGCACCCTGGTTGGGAAACATTGGTCTTTGGCTTTCTAGGCTTGCTGGGAGTTGTAGTTTTGCAACAGCTGGAGACACACTGATTGGGAAACACTAGTCTTTGGCTTTCTGGGCATGCTGGGAGTTGTAGTTTGGTAACAGCTGGAGGCACCCTGATTGGGAAACGTTGGTCCTTGGCTTTCTAGGCATGCTGGGAGTTGTAATTTTGCAACAGCTGGAGGCACCCTAGTTGGGAAACGTTGGTCCTTGGATTTTTAGGCATGCTGGGAGTTGTAGTTTTGCAATAGCTGGAGGCACCCTGGTTGGGAAACACTGGTCTTTGGCTTTCTGGGCATGCTGGGAGTTGTAGTTTTGCAATAGTTGGAGGCACCCTGGTTGGGAAACACTGGTCTTTGGCTTTCTAGGCATGCTGGGAGTTGTAGTTTTGTAACAGCTGCAGGCACCCTGGTTGGGAAACATTGGTCTTTGGCTTTCTAGGCTTGCTGGGAGTTGTAGTTTTGCAACAGCTGGAGGCACCCTGTTGGGAAACACTGGTCTTTGGCTTTCTATGCATGCTGGGAGTTGTAGTTTTGCAACAGCTGGAGGCACACTGGTTAGGAAACACTGTCATATGCAATAGTGACAGAACTATGGGGGTTATTTATCAATAGTTGTCTTGTCTAGATCCTTTTTGTCACTTGTCTAGATGCGTTTTTTTTTTTCGGAGGCGCTGCTCCAAATTTATCATATTGTTGCAGGGACCATGATACATTTCACGCAGGTCTGCACCCAGATCATTTTCTTGCGCCAATTTCAGATCATCTCTACCCCGCTTCTGAGGAGCTTGTCTGTCTGTGTGTTTGGCTTTATTTGTTTTTGTTTTAATTTTAGTAGTAATTTTAGTAGTTATACACCTCCTCTCCAGCTCTATCTGTATACTGCTGCTATCTCTATAGGATCAGGATATATAATAGTTATATACCTCCCCTCCAGCTCTATCTGTATACTGCTGCTATCTCTAAGGGATCAGGATATATAGTAGTTATACACCTCCTCTCCAGCTCTATCTGTATACTGCTGCTATCTCTATAGGATCAGGATATATAAAATAGTTATATACCTCCCCTCCAGCTCTATCTGTATACTGCTGCTATCGCTATTGGATCAGGGTATATATAGTAGTTATACACCTCCCCTCCAGCTCTATCTGTATACTGCTGATTCTATCTATGTAGGATCAGGATATATAGTAGTTATACACCTCCTCTCCAGCTCTATCTGTAAACCCCATGCCTGCCACATCAGCTAAAACAGGTAAGCACCTCTATATTATTATCTAATATTAGCCTATACTGCACTATATAAGCAAAAAAGAGAAAAAAAAAAATCTTTTAATGAGGACGGGTTACTCCTTCAGCTGTGTTGTTCGTGGTTTATCTCCCAGATAAATTTAACCCATGTGATACCACAAGCTGGTGGCGAGGAAGGCGAACGCAGAATGATGCAAAACGTCCCCTGTGCCAAGTGTCGGCCGCTATACTTCATTAAGAAAAAAAAAGCAATATATATATATATATATATATATATATATATATATATATATATATGGAAAAATTGCTTTTTAAAATGTCAGAACAGAACAGCAAAAAACCATGGAAAGTTCCTTTAATTTTTCTTTCCGCCTGTACAATTTTTTTTAGCATTATTAATAGAATTTTCATTCTAGAGATCCAGAGAGTGCGGCGTGAAATATTGAACGAATAACCCAACGTGTTTCTTATTTTACCCTTTATTTATAGAGAGAAAGAAAAAGAAAAACCCCAGAACAATTCTCTGTATGAGGAGCGCTGAGAAGAACATCCAGCTGTGTCGGGTCCTGTTTAGAAACATAGAATGTGTTGGCAGATAAGAACCATTTGGACCATCTAGTCTGTCCAATAATCTGAATCCTATAAATAGTCCCTGGTCCCATCTTATATGAAGGATAGCCTTATACCTATGCCATGCATGCTTAAATGGGCACTGTCATTTGCAAAAACTTTTGATATGTTGTAAACCAATAGGTTTTGCAATTGCTTTCAGTCAAACAACTGCCCCCCCCTGCCTGCTTGGACACATACTAGTCCTGCTGTGTCCATGAGTCATCACCTATGTCATGGACACACTTCCTTGATTGACAGCTGTGAGTGCAGGGAAAACCCTCCCACTGTCAGCTTGTGTCCCGTTACTGTCAGTGAGGACATGCTGGGAGTTGTAGTTTTGCTAATGCTAGGGGAGATGTGAGCAGACAGCATACTGAGGGAGGGGGCGGAGACCTGCACAGTGAGGCCACGCCCCCTCCCTTTGAGAGGAATTCAGACTAGTGAGCTAAATTAAAAGTGTAATAAAAAAATAAATAAAGGTGCTAGACACCTAAAAATTACATGTACATGGTCAGGATTAGGTACTGAGTGATAGATTTAAAAAAATTGTTTTTTGTTGGATCTGAGGGGTACACTTTAAACTCTTTCACTGTATTTGCAGCTACCACTTCTGCAGGAAAGTTATTCCAATCTTCAGCTCCATGTGAACCACAAAGGAACTGAAGATTGTTCACAATGGCGTAATCAGCAACACGCGGGATCGGCATGACTGACAGGTGTAAGTGGAGCCCACAAAGGTTATGACAGGACGGCATGAAGGGAATTACAGGAGACTACTTAAATACCAGACCCGAAATCTGAACGCCAAAACACACACACGATAGAAGGAGATCTGACAGCATGTTCTACAGGATTCTCAGTATTCCAGTGTTTAATATAGTGTGTCCCAACCAGGGTGCCTCCAGCTGTTGCCAAACAACAACTCCCAGCATGCCCGGACAGCCTTTGGCTGTCCGGGCATGCTGGGAGTTGTAGTTTTGCAACAGCTGGGGGCACCCAGGTTGGGAAACAATGGTTTAATATTATAAATTATGTTCAAAGTTTACAAAAGTTGATGGCCTATTCTGAATCGAGATCAAACAGTATTATAGTAGTTATATTCTTGTATATAGGAGCAGTATTATAGTAGTTATATTCTTGTATATAGGAGGCAGTATTATAGTAGTTATATTATTGTATATAGGAGCAGTATTATAGTAGTTATATTCTTGCATATAGGGAACAGTATTATAGTAGTTATATTCTTGTATATAGGAGCAGTATTATAGTAGTTATATTCTTGTATATAGGAGCAGTATTATAGTAGTTATATTCTTGCATATAGGGAACAGTATTATAGTAGTTATATTCTTGTATATAGGAGGCAGTAATATAGTAGTTATATTCTTGTATATAGGAGGCAGTATTATAGTAGTTATATTCTTGTATATAGGGGGCAGTATTATAGTAGTTATATTCTTGTATATAGGAGCAGTATTATAGTAGTTATATACTTGCATATAGGAGACAGTATTATAGTAGTTATATTCTTGTATATAGGAGCAGTGTTATAGTAGTTATATTCTTGTATATAGGAGCAGTATTATAGTAGTTATATTCTTGTATATAGGAGGCAGTATTATAGTAGTTATATTCTTGTATATAGGAACAGTATTATAGTAGTTATATTCTTGTATATAGGAGCAGTATTATATTAGTTATATTCTTGTATATAGGAGCAGTATTATAGTAGTTATATTCTTGTATATAGGAGCAGTATTATAGTAGTTATATTCTTGTATATAGGAGCAGTATTATAGTAGTTATATTCTTGTATATAGGAGCAGTATTATGGTAGTTATATTCTTGTATATAGGAGCAGTATTATAGTAGTTATATTCCTGTATATAGGAGGCAGTATTATAGTAGTTATATTCTTGTATATAGGAGCAGTATTATAGTAGTTATATTCTTGTATATAGGAGCAGTATTCCAGTGGTTATATTTGTGTACACAGCGGACAGTATCATAGTAATTTATTATAGTAATATATTCGTGGACAGTAATTTATTTGAAACTTCCTTAGATGCTGTAGATTTCTCACTGGTTGAATGACAGTAGAAAAACATGGCTGTGTTCCTCCATAAACAGAAAAACACCACACTGAATACATGGACAAGAGTGTCACTGTATCTGGCGGGGGAGTAGCCATGTTTTCCTAATTTCATATATCCCCTTTAAGCAGATTTTACTTACAGAGAAATGTAATTATTCTCCCAGTATTAGGATGAGTGATTCCCTGCAGCTGTGTTCTGGGAGATATCACGGATTAAGGTGTTACATCTGCTAAAATCAACAGCAAAACTAATGGATGCGGTTTATTCTCCACACCTGGGAAGTCTCATTTACAAATAGCTTCCTGTTCAGTCTGAGGCTGCAGAATAGACCCCGCTTCAGCACCAGAATTGTTAATGTCAGATCCGAACAGCAATATATTTAGGCGGTGTTCCCCTTAGTAGCAGCCGCATTAAATTCTCTATTTTTATGTTTGTTACTTTGCATGTGTTAAACCTCTGGGATATTATTATTATTATTATTATTATTAATGTGCAATATTTATTTATTGTGTGTGGTATTGCAGCACAGTTCAATTAAAGTCAATGGAGCTAAGGTGTAATACCACACGCAACCTGAGGACAGGGGTGGTGCTGTTTTTGGAAGAAAACATCTATGGTTTTTGGAAGAAAACATCTATGGTTTTTGGAAGAAAACATCTATCGTGGAAAAAACACTTTAAAGGGGTACTCCGGCGCTTAGACATCTTATTCCCTATCCAAAGGATAGGGAGAAGATGCCTGATCAAGGGGGTCCTGCCGCTGGGGACCCCCGTGATCTTGCACGCCGCACCCCGTTAAAATCAGTCCCCGGAGCGTGTTCGCTCCGGGTCTGATTACTGTCGATCACGGGCCCGGAGCGTTGTGACGTCGAGGCTCCGCCCGGTGTGACATCATGCTCCGCCCCCTCAATGCAAGCCTATGGGAGGGGGCGTAACGGGGTGCGGCGTGCAAGATGACGAGGGTCCCCAGCGGTGGGACCCCCGAGATCAGGCATCTTATCCCCTATCCTTTGGATAGGGGATAAGATGTCTAAGCGCCGGAGTACCCCTTTAAGGGTGCGTTCCCACCTGGCGTATTTGCAGCGCATTTCACACTGCACAAAATTTGCAGCAGAAGGAAATACGCTGCATATTCCTCGCTCACTATACGCACTAGTCTTTCCGGCGGCAGCCCTGTGTGTGCAGTGAGTTTTGGAGGCGGAGCCGCACGTCACAGTCACGCCGGCAGATGGCCGTGCCTCCAAAACTCACTACACTCATAGGGCTGCCGCCAGAAAGCCCTGGGCGTACAGTGAGCGAATAATACGCAGCGTATTTCCAGCTGCTGCCGCAAATTTTGCGCAGCATGAATTCCGCTGCGTATACGCCAGGTGGGAACGCACCCTAAAGGGGTACTCCAGTGGAAAACAAATGTTTTCAAATCAACTGGTGCCAGAAAGTTATACAGATCTCTAAATTACTTTTATTTAAAAATCTTAATCCTTCCAGTACTTATCAGCTGCTGTATGCTCCACAGGAAGTTGTGTAGTTCTTTCCAGTCTGACCACAGTGCTCTCTGCTGACACCTCTGTACAGAACAGGAAAGGTTTGCTCTGGGAATTGGTTACTTCTCTGGACAGTTCCTGACATGGACAGAGGTGTCAGCATAGAGCACTGTGGTCAGAGTGGAAAGAACTACACAACTTACTCTGGAGCATTCAGCAGCTGATAAGTACTGGAAGGATTAAGATTTTAAATAGAAGTAATTTACAAATCTGTATAACGTTCTGGCACCGTATGATTGAATTTTTTTTTCAACAAGAGTACCCCTTTAACCCCTTAATGAAACAGGCTGTAAATGTACGCCCTTATGCGGTGGTGCTTAATGCACCAGGACGTACATTTACATCTGGTATATGACGTAAGCACCAAACCGGTGCTCGCATCTTGCACGGCAGGTCTCTACTACTATCAGCAGCCAGGGACCCACCAGTAATGGCGGACATCAGCGATCACGCTGATGTCCGCCATTAACCCCTCAGATGCCGTGATCAATACAGACCGCGGCATCTGCGGCAATGCGGGCGTTATATTAGATGATCGAAAATTGCCTGTGTCCTTAAAGGGGTACTCCACTGGAAAACTTTTTGTTTTAAATAAACTGGTGCCAGAAAGTTAAACAGATTTGTAAATTACTTCTATTAAAAAAATCTTAATCCTTCCAGTACTTATCAGCTGCTATGATCCACAGGAAGTTCTTTTATTTTTGAATTCCCTTTCTGCCTGACCACAGTGCTCTCTGCTGACACCTCTGTCCATTTTAGGAACTGTCCAGAGTAGGAACAAATCCCCATAGAAAACCTCTCCTGCTCTGGACAGTTCCTAAAATGGACAGAGGTGTCAGCAGAGAGCACTGTAGTGATGTGTATATGAGCATATATTCTGGAAAAAAAAATAAAATAAAATAAAGTTTGTCATTATGAATATATATCACTATATTCTAAATATTCGCAAAATCGCAAAGTGACGATATTCCCAGTTAAAAATTTGCATTTCGAGTATTGGCGCTCAACACTAGTGATCAGGCAGAAAGGAAATTCAAAAAGAAAAGAAATTGTGGATCATAACAGCAGCTGATAAGTACTGGAAGGATTAAAATGTTTTCATAGAAGTAATTTACAAATCTGTTTAACTTTCTGCTACCAGTTGATTTAAAAAAAAAAGTTTTACAGTGGAGTACCCCTTTAATGGAGATCTTCGGCGAAAATTAACTTATCCTCTATCCACAGGACCGACCTCTGGGGCCCCCGCGATCACCGGGACAGGACCCGGACCTGAGTACAGCTTTCGGTCATCGTCGGCGCTCCTATAGAAATGAATGGAGCGCGAGCAGTCTACGGGTAGACGGCACTGGCTCCGCCCTGAGAGCGCCGGGGTCCTGTCCTGGAGATCGTAGGGGGCCCCAGTGGTCAGACCCCCCCGGAATCATCTACTTCTCCCCTATCCTGTGGAGTACTCCTTTAATAATTTCCTTTCTCAGATATACAGTGGTCCCTCAACATACGATGGTAATCCGTTCCAAATGGACCATCGTTTGTTGAAACCATCGTATGTTGAGGGATCCGTGCAATGTAAAGTATAGGACAGTGGGCTACAACCTGCGGACCTCCAGATGTTGCAAAACTACAACACCCAGCATGCCTGGACAGCCGTTGGCTGTCCGGGCATGCTGGGTGTTGTAGTTTTGCAACAGCTGGAGGTCCGCAGGTTGAAGACCACTGGTATTGGAGGTTATACTCACCTGTCCCCGCCGCTCCGGACCGTCACTGCTCGTCACCGCTGCCCTGGATGTCGCCATCCTTCGTTGTCGCCGCGTCCCCGAGGTGTCCCCGACGCTCCGGCAAGGCCTCTGCTTCCCCGGCATCCTCGCTCTCCGTCGCCGCCATCACGTCGCTACACACGCCGCTCCTATTGGATGACAGGACGGCGTGCGCATCAACGTGATGACGACGATGGAGAGCGCCGACGATGCAGGGGATCCCGAAAGAGGACGCGCCGGAGCCCCGAGGACTGGTAAGTGATCGTCAGCGGACCACACGGGGCACCGTAAATGGTTATCCGGTGGCAGCTGAAGCAGTCTGCGCTGCCGGATAGCCGTTTATGCGATGGCCCCGACATACAAAAGCATCGTATGTTGATGCTGTCTCTGAGAGGCCATCGCATGTTGAAATGATCGTATGTCGGGGGGGTCACTGTACAAATAATACCGTACATGCAATTTTATTTCACATGTTGTTTTTTATCCCACACTATTATTTTTTACCTATAATCCGGCAGAGTGTTCAGTTTACAGCTGTTTCTAGCAAAATCCCATACAGAAAAGGCTGCAGAATTTCACTCCCCCCCCGAGTTGCCAGAGATGATTATTCCGGGCCTGTAGAATCCATAGACATGCGGACAGTCGCTGTAGGCTATTCTTACACTCTCTGAAATGTCAGCGAACGCAACGCGTTAAAGGAAAAATCAATGGAGTGCAGAGCGGAAAATGGCACTGCCCACAAACAGGTTCCCTTCACACCGCTATCTGTGGCCATTTATGTCGGGAATATAATGGGGGAGGGGAAGGGACCATACGTGTCTTTTATATGTCATTGGTGACAACGTAATGGCATTCATTATCTGCCCATCTCCTGGATCTGCAGCGCAGATGTATAATGGTGAACAACCTGATGGCAGAACAACATATATTCTTGTATATAGGAGCAGTATTATAGTAGTTATATTCTTGTATATAGGAGGCAGTATTATAGTAGTTATATTCTTGTATATAGGAGCAGTATTATAGTAGTTATATTCTTGTATATAGGAGCAGTATTATAGTAGTTATATTCTTGTATATAGGAGCAGTATTATAGTAGTTATATTCTTGTATATAGGAGGCAGTATTATAGTAGTTATATTTTTGTATATAGGAGCAGTATTATAGTAGTTATATTCTTGTATATAGGAGCAGTATTGTAGTAGTTATATTCTTGTATATAGGAGCAGTATTATAGTAGTTATATTCTTGTATATAGGAGGCAGTATTATAGTAGTTATATTCTTGTATATAGGAGCAGTATTATAGTAGTTATATTCTTGTATATAGGAGCAGTATTATAGTAGTTATATTCTTGTATATAGGAGGCAGTATTATAGTAGTTATATTCTTGTATATAGGAGCAGTATTATAGTAGTTATATTCTTGTATATAGGAGCAGTATTATAGTAGTTATATTCTTGTATATAGGAGCAGTATTATAGTAGTTATATTCTTGTATATAGCAGCAGTATTATAGTAGTTATATTCTTGTATATAGGAGGCAGTATTATAGGAGTTATATTCTTGTATATAGGAGCAGTATTATAGTAGTTATATTCTTGTATATAGGAGCAGTATTATAGTAGTTATATTCTTGTATATAGGAGGCAGTATTATAGTAGTTATATTCTTGTATATAGGAGGCAGTATTCTAGTAGTTATATTCTTGCATATAGGAGGCAGTATTATAGTAGTTATATTCTTGTATATAGGAGCAGTATTATAGTAGTTATATTCTTGTATATAGGGAGCAGTATTATAGTACTTATATTCTTGTATATAGGAGCAGTATTATAGTAGTTATATTCTTGTATATAGGAGCAGTATTATAGTAGTTATATTCTTGTATATAGGGGCAGTATTATAGTAGTTATATTCTTGTATATAGGAGCAGTATTATAGTAGTCATATTCTTGTATATAGGAGCAGTATTATAGTAGTTATATTCTTGAATATAGGGGCAGTATTATAGTAGTTATATTCTTGTATATAAGAGCAGTAGTATAGTGGTTATATTCTGGTATATAGGAGGCAGTATTATAGTAGTTATATTCTTGTATATAGGAGGCAGTATTATAGTAGTTATATTCTTGTATATAGGGACAGTATTATAGTAATTATATTCTTGTATATAGGAGCAGTATTATAGTAGTTATATTCTTGTATATAGGAGCAGTATTATAGTAGTTATATTCTTGTATATAGGAGGCAGTATTATAGTAGTTATATTCTTGTATATAAGAGGCAGTATTATAGTAGTTATATTCTTGTATATAGGGGCAGTATTATAGTAGTTATATTCTTGTATATAGGAGCAGTATTATAGTAGTCATATTCTTGTATATAGGAGCAGTATTATAGTAGTTATATTCTTGAATATAGGGGCAGTATTATAGTAGTTATATTCTTGTATATAAGAGCAGTAGTATAGTGGTTATATTCTGGTATATAGGAGGCAGTATTATAGTAGTTATATTCTTGTATATAGGAGGCAGTATTATAGTAGTTATATTTTTGTATATAGGGACAGTATTATAGTAATTATATTCTTGTATATAGGAGCAGTATTATAGTAGTTATATTCTTGTATATAGGAGCAGTATTATAGTAGTTATATTCTTGTATATAGGAGGCAGTATTATAGTAGTTATATTCTTGTATATAAGAGGCAGTATTATAGTAGTTATATTCTTGTATATAGGGACAGTATTATAGTAGTTATATTCTTGTATATAGGAGCAGTATTATAGTAGTTATATTCTTGTACATAGAGGCAGTATTATAGTAGTTATATTCTTGTATATAGGAGCAGTATTATAGTAGTTATATTCTTGTATATAGGAGCAGTATTAAAGTAGTTATATTCTTGTATATAGGAGACTGTATTATAGTAGTCATATTCTTGTATATAGGAGCAGTATTATAGTAGTTATATTCTTGAATATAGGGGCAGTATTATAGTAATTATATTCTTGTATATAGGAGCAGTATTATAGTAGTTATATTCTTATATATAGGAGCAGTATTATAGTAGTTATATTCTTATATATAGGAGGCAGTATTATAGTAGTTATATTCTTGTATATAGGAGCAGTATTATAGTAGTTATATTCTTGTATATAGGAGCAGTATTATAGTAGTTATATTCTTGTATATAGGAGGCAGTATTATAGTAGTTATATTCTTGTATATAGGAGCAGTATTATAATAACTTTAAGGATCACTGTGCGATAAGTACGTTTTATTTTTAATAGGACTGATTTACGAAAAGCAAAGCCAAGAAAATATGGAGGAGCCGCCTCCCGCCATCGGCCAGGTCACCACTTTTATGTTCTATCCTACTTTACAAGATGGCAGATGGGAATTATCCGTTCTCTAATAGTTTTCATAAATCATCCCCCCAGTGTGCTCCATGCAAGTGCAATGACTCAGCATCGGAGCTGCATTGGGATGTGTACAGTGGATGCCTTTTACCCTAGGTATTGCTTCCCCCCCCCCCCCCCCCTCTTTAATTTAACACATCCTACGGGAATGTTTCCCAACCAGTGTGCCTCCAGCTGTTGCAAAACTACAACTCCCAGCATGCCCGGACAGCCGTTGGCTGTCCGGGCATGCTGGGAGTTGTAGTTTTGCAACAGCTGGAGCCACGCTCTTTGGGAAACACTGTCTTATGGACTTTCCAAAAATGTGCACGCCCACTGTTGCACTTCATCATTGATATTTACCACTGTCTTCCGCTGCATCCATGGTTTGATGCAATGGAAAAAAAAAATCTATTTTTCTAATTGTATTGAACAACTTATATTTTTTTTTTGTATACAGTTCTTACGCAGACCAATGTATAAAGACCAATGGAATCACTAGAACAACAGGTTTGAATGAAATCGCAGTGCGTGTAAACAGTGCTGCTCCAAACAATGTTTATGGGGCTGATGGAAAGTAATACACAAGGGGTGTTAAAGTGTACCCGTCAGATCCAACAAAAAAACATTTTTTTTATATATCACTCAGTACCTAATCCTGACCATGTACATCTAATTTTTATGTGTCTAGCGCCTTTATTTATTTTTTTGTTACACTTTTAATTTAGCTCACTAGTCTGAATTCCTCTCAAAGGGAGGGGGCGTGGCCTCACTGTGCAGGTCTCCGCCCCCTCCCTCAGTATGCTGTCTGCTCACATCTCCCCTAGCATTAGCAAAACTACAACTCCCAGCTTGTCCTCACTGACAGTAGCGGGAAACAAGCTGACAGTGGGAGGATTTTCCCTGCGCTTACAGCTGTCAATCAAGGAAGTGTGTCCATGACACAGGTGATGACTCATGGACACAGCAGGACTAGTATGTGTCCAAGCAGGCAGGGGGGTTATACATGCTTTACAACATATCAAAAGTTTTTGTATCTGACAGTGCCCATTTAAAAGGGGGGAAAAAATGTTTTCAAATCAACTGGTGAGAGAAAGTTATACAGATTTGTAAATTACTTCTGTTTAAAAAATCCTAATCCTTCCAGTACTTATCAGCTGCTGTATGCTCCAGAGGAAGTAGTGTAGTTCTTTCCAGTCTGACCACAGCGCTCTCTGCTGCCACCTCTGTCTGTGTCAGGAGCAAATCCCCATAGCGAACGGACAGTTCCTGACACAGACAGCTCTGTGGTCAGACTGGAAAGAACTACACAACTCCCTGTAGAGCATACAGCAGCTGATAAGTACTGGAAGGATTAAGATTTTTAAATAGAAGTAATCTGTATAACCTTCTGGCCCCAGTTTGATCTGAAAACACTTATTTTCTTCGAGAGTACCCCTTTAATCAGTTGCATTGACTTTGAATGGAGTGATGCGCAAGTGCCACTTTCTTCATACAGCTACTTAGTTGTAGAGGAGGCACAAGGGAGGGCTTGGGAACCCCCTACCCCCCCCCCCCCCCCCCCCCCCCGATCAGACATTTATCACCTATCCTGGCGATTAACAGAAATAAGCAAATGTGTTTCTAGAGGATTACAGCAAATTTGACAAATTTTGATTTAACTGTTCATTTGGATTCATTGAGTGTAAAAAGAAAGGTGTCCCTACTTCTGTACACCGAGCAGAGAGGCATAGATTGTACGCCTCTCTGCTCAGTTAACGTTTGCAGAGAACCAGGCCCAGTGAGTGTAGTGAACATTAGTTCAGATGCATATGGTATTACTGCTCATCTCTAGCCAGTACAACACATTTGCTAGCCTGGGCGCTTGGCTCCAGGCCCAGAGAATGCCAACTGAGTGGCGACTCATTGAGTATATGCCTCAACGCCCAGTGTACAAGAGCAGGGACTCCTGTCCCCACAGAAACTTCTATAGTGACTTTTCATAGGCAGAAATCCCTCCTCCTGTACATTCACTGAGCAGTAAGGCGTACATTGTATGTCATGCTGCTCAGTGAACATTTGTTAAAGGGGTACTACGGTGAAAAACTTTTTTTTTTTTTTTTAAATCAACTGGTGCCAGAAAGTTTAACAGATTAGTAAATTACTTCTATTAAAAAATATTAATCCTTCCAGTACTTATTAGCTGGTGAATACTACAGCGGAAGTTCTTTTCTTTTTGAAACACAGAGCTCTCTGCTGACATCATGAGCACAGTGCTCTCTGCTGACATCTCTGTCCATTTTAGGAACTGTCCAGAGCAGCATATGTTTTCTATGGGGATTTTCTCCTACTCTGGACAGTTCCTAAAATGGACAGAGATGTCAGCAGAGAGAGCACTGTTCTCATGATGTCAGCAGAGAGCTCTGTGCTTCAAACGGAAAAGAATTTCCACTGTAGTATTCAGCAGCTAATAAGTACAGGAAGGATTAAGATTTTTTTAATAGAAGTATTTTACAAATCTGTTTAACTTTCTGGCACCAGCTGATTTTAAAAAAAATAAATAAATAAAGTTTTTCACCGGAGTACCCCTTCAAGTGAATTGTACATGTATGATGCATTTAGCATTGCCGCTCACCCCCAAGCAGCCACACACTGTCCCTGATTTGCCCATAGAGAATCTCAAAAACATGGGATTCAGACAGATCAGATCTTAATTTTGAATCAAATTTGGAGGTAATTTGATTCGCCTAGTGATAAATGTCCATTGTGAGATAACTTGTTCCATTCCCCACCTTTTCATTTGGTAGAACGTTGGAGCCCTTCACACAGGTTCTCCCCACCCAATAACAAGAGGATTTGGCCAACAAGGGCTAGGCCCAATTATACAATATTATGTTTTTTTTTTATAATTTATGACCCTATGGCAGCCGAAGGGGCTGACTGTATAGCCCCCTATATCTTTCCTTGTTTCTGTGTCTTTTTTTTCAGAAATATTGTACAGGATTAGACAAACACGTCTGCTTCCTTTTCAAAACAGCGCCATGCGTGTCCACAGTTTGTATGCGGTATTGCAGCTTGAGTTTATCGAAGTGAACGGAGGTGAGCTGTAATATATACACAACCGATAGATGTGTATATTACAGATGTGTTTTTGGATGAAAGTAGTTTTTCTGGCCATTTCCAACTGCTTTAAAGGGGTACTCCGCAACATAGACATCTTATCCACTATCCAAAGGATAGTCCAGCTGCCGGGACCCTCCGTAATCTCCATGCCGGCGTTCTGAACATTATGTTCAGAATGCTGGGATCGGGCGGCCATGGTCGTGACGTCACACCACCCCCCTCGATTCATGTCTATGGGAGGGGGCGTGGCGGATGCCACGCCCCCTCCCATTGACATGAATCGAGGGGGCGTGGTGTGACGTTACGACCATGGCTGCCCGAACCCAGCATCATGCCCTGCCCTGCCCCCTCCATTTATGTCTTAGGGAGGGGGGTGATGAATCCAGGGTCCTGAACATAATGTTCAGGACGCCAGGGTGTCGGCTGGATGCCCCCCGATCAGACAAGCTGAATACCCCTTTAAACTGTGTACACTCATTTGATGGTTTAGCTGCAGTCCTATGGAAAACCTCCATGGATGACACATAGGAGTAGCCCAGCGCATTGTGCCAAATATCAAACACGGCTCTGCTGCATCTGTAACCGCTAATAAATGTCTATAGGAGAACATTGGTGTTTAATTAGGGAGAAGATAAAATTGGGGAAGGAGTAGAATAAACCGCAGGCCTAGATATTAGTCTCCTGGATACAGGCGGTGCTCCTCTTCACTATGGGAGAGCCTCCACCTTCCATACGGAAAAGCAATTAGCTTTCAGAAGCTGACAGCAAGCGGGGCTACTGAGTCTGACAGCCGTGAGATAGAGACCGCACCATGGAGACTGTTGTCAAGGGACAGATAATCTGGACGTCAGCAATCTGCAGCAGGTTCACCGTCCCCTTTAAGATATAATAGGCTCCAGATACATTCATGCGAATGCTGCTAATTGTTATTAATGGCCGTGGAAACTTCTTAAAGGGCCACACTCCTAAATCCCAAGTTATCAATAGCTTCACCAATATTTGGGGGTGACAAAATGCCCCCCGCTACCCAGTGCACCACTGCGACAGGCAAACAGCGCATCAATGGGGGAGATTTAGTGTCTTACTAAATCTGAAATTTTTTACAGTCTTGGATACATATTTTTTTTTCTAGATACTTTCCAAAAACATTGGAACCCCAAGAATCAGTGTCACTATTTTAATTATTGCGTTATTGCGTAATTATGTGCGGGTTATTGGACCACAAATGTCGAATGTTATTCTGCTGGGCATCCTATATTTTGTATATCATTTGTCTGGGAATCCTATGTATCTGAATGTTATTCTTCATGGGATCTTATGTGTTAGTGTAATTCTTCTATGGGTTGTATGGTTTTTTACTGAGGATCCACTGTGGTGTCTTTAGGTCATTTTATTGGGATCTGATGTCAGTGTTGTTGTTCTAGGGATCCTATAGGTCAGTGCTGTTCTAGGGATCTGAATGTTATTCTTCATGGGATCTTATGTGTTAGTGTAATTCTTCTATGGGTTGTATAGTTTTTTTTACTGAGGATCCAGTGGGGTGTCTTTTGGTCATTTTATTGGGATCTGATATGTCAGTGTTGTTGTTCTAGGCATCCTATAGGTCAGTGCTGTTCTAGGGATCCTATAGGTCAGTGCTGTTCTAGGGATCCTATAGGTCAGTGCTGTTCTAGGGATCCTATAGGTCAGTGCTGTTCTAGGGATCCTATAGGTCAGTGCTGTTCTACGGATCCTATAGGTCAGTGCTGTTCTAGGGATCCTATAGGTCAGTGCTGTTCTAGGGATCCTATAGGTCAATGATGTTCTAGGGATCTAGGGATCCTATAGGTCAGTGCTGTTCTAGGGATCCTATAGGTCAGTGCTGTTCTACGGATCCTATAGGTCAGTGTTGTTCTAGGGATCCTATAGGTCAGTGCTGTTCTAGGGATCCTATAGGTCAGTGCTGTTCTAGGGATCCTATATGTCAGTGCTGTTCTAGGGATCCTATAGGTCAGTGCTGTTCTAGGGATCCTATAGGTCAATGCTGTTCTAGGAATCCTATAGGTCAGTGCTGTTCTATGTCAGGGATGTTCTTCTGGGGATCTATGTATCGTTTGTCATTCTACTAGAAATACTATGTATTGGTGTAAGACTTCAGGGCATCCCATGTGTCATATAAAATGTTAATGGGGATGCTATATTTATTTAAATTATTCTTCAGAGTTGTTCTTCTAGGGATCCTATATGTAGGTGTTGTTCTTCTAGGGATCCTATATGTCATTGCTGTTCTTCTAGGGATCCTATATGTAGGTGCTGTTCATCTAGGGATCCTAGATGTCATTGCTGTTCTTCTAGGGATCCTATATGCCAGGGCTGTTCTTTTAGGGATCCTAAATGTCCATGCTGTTCTCCTAGGGATCCTATATGTAGGTGCTGTTCTTATAGGGATCCTATATGTAGGTGCTGTTCATCTAGGGATCCTATATGTCATTGCTGTTCTTCTAGGGATCCTATATGTCAGGGCTGTTCTTTTAGGGATCCTAAATGTCCATGCTGTTCTCCTAGGGATCCTATATGTAGGTGCTGTTCTTATAGGGATCCTATATGTAGGTGCTGTTCATCTAGGGATCCTATATGTCAGTGCTGTTCTTCTAGGAATCCTATATGTCTGTGCTGTTCTTCTAGGGATCCTATATGTCATTGCTGTTCTAGGGATCCTATATGTCAGTGCTGTTCTAGGGATCCTATATGTTGGTGTTGTTCTTCTAGGAATCCTATATGTTGGTGCTGTTCTTCTAGGGATCCTATATGTTGTTGTTGTTCTTCTAGGAATCCTATATGTCGGTGCTGTTCTTATAGGGATCTTATATGTAGGTGCTGTTCTTCTAGGGATCCTATATGTCAGGGCTGTTCTTTTAGGGATCCTATATGTAGGTGCTGTTCTTCTAGGGATCCTATTTGTCGGTGCGGTTCTTCTAGGGATCCTATATGTAGATGCTGTTCTTCTAGGGATCCTATATGTAGGTGCTGTTCTTCTAAGGATCCTATATGTCGGTGCTGTTCTTCTAGGGATCCTATATGTCAGTGTTGTTCTTCTAGGGATCCTATATGTCATTGCTGTTCTTCTAGGGATCCTATATGTCGGTGCTGTTCTTCTAGGGATCCTATATGTCGGTGCTGTTCTTCTAGGGATCCTATTTGTCGGTGCTGTTCTTATAGGGATCTTATATGTCGGTGCTGTTCTTATAGGGATTTTATATGTCGGTGTTGTTCTTCTAGGGACCCTATTTGTAGGTGTTGTTTTTCTTGGGATCCTTTATGTCGGTGCTGTTCTTCTAGGGATCCTATATGTAGGAGTTGTCCTTCTAGGGATCCTATACGTAGGTGCTGTTCTTTTAGGGATCCTAAATGTAGGTGCTGTTCGTCTAAGGACCCTACATGTAGGTGGTGATCTTTTAAAGACCCTTTATGTCATTGCTGTCCTTCTAGGGATCCTATATGTAGGTGTTGTTCTTCTAGGGATCCTATATGTTGGTGCTGTTCTTCTTGGGATTCTATAGGTAGGAGTTGTTCTTCTAGGGATCCTATATGTAGGACTGTTCTTCTAATGATCCTATATGTCAGTGCTGTTCTTCGAAGGATCCTATATGTCAGTGCTGTTCTTCTAGGAATCCTATATGTCTGTGCTGCTCTTCTAGGGATCCTATATGTAGGTGCTGTTCTTCTAGGAATCCTTTATGTCTGTGCTGTTCTTCTATGGATCCTATATGTAGGTGCTGATCTTCTAGGGATCCTATATGTCAGTGCTGTTCTAAGATCCTATATGTCGGTGCTGTTCTTCTAGGGATCCTATATGTCATTGCTGTTCTTCTAGGGATCCTATATGTAGGTGCTGTTCTTCTAGGGATCCTATATGTCATTGCTTTTCTTCTAGGGATCCTATTTTTCAGTGCTGTTCTTCTAGGGATCCTTTATGTAGGTGTTGTTCTTCTAGGAATCCTATATGTTGGTGTTGTTCTTCTAGGGATCCTATATGTCAGTGCTGTTCTTCTAGGGATCCTATATGTAGGACTGTTCTTCTAGGGATCCTATATTTAGGTGTTGTTCTTCTAGGGATCCTATATGTCGGTGCTGTTCTTCTAGGGATCATATATGTCATTGCTGTTCTTCTAGGGATCCTATATGTAGGTGCTGTTCTTCTAGGGATCCTATATGTCATTGCTTTTCTTCTAGGGATCCTATATGTCATTGCTGTTCTTCTAGGGATCCTTTATGTAGGTGTTGTTCTTCTAGGGATCCTAAATGTTGGTGTTGTTCTTCTAGGGATCCTATATGTCTTTGCTGTTCTTCTAGGGATCCTATATGTCATTGCTGTTCTTCTAGGGATCCTATATGTCTTTGCTGTTCTTCTATGGATCCTATATGTAAGTGTTGTTCTTCTATGAATCCTATATGCCAGTGCTGTTCTAAGATCCTATATGTCTGTGCTGTTCTTTTAGGGATCCTATATGTCAGTGCTGTTCTTCTAGGGATCCTATATGTCAGTGCTGTTCTTCTAGGGATCCTATATGTTGTTGTTGTTCTTCTAGGGATCCTATATGTTAGTGTTGTTCTTCTAGGGATCCTATACGTAGGTGCTGCTCTTCTAGGGATCCTATATGTAGGTGCTGTTCTTCTAGGGATCCTATATGTAGGTGCTGTTCTTCTAGGGATCCTATATGTCATTGCTGTTCTTCTAGGGATCCTATATGTCATTGCTGTTCTTCTAGGGATCCTATATGTCATTGCTGTTCTTCTAGGGATCCTATATGTCATTGCTGTTCTTATAGGGATCCTATATGTCATTGCTGTTCTTATAGGGATCCTATCCTCCTCTCATTTCTCTTGATCATCCGTCAGATGTTTCTCCGCCTTGATTGGAGTCACCTGTGGTAAATTAATCTGATTGGACAGGATTTGGGAAGACACCGCCCTGTCTATATAAAGTCTCACAGCTGACAATGTATATCAGAGCAAAAACCAAGCTATGAGAAGGAAAGAACTGCCTGTATAGCTCAGAGACTGGATTGTGTGGAGAAACTGATCTGGAGAAGGCGACAAAACCATTTGTACTGCACTAAAAATTCTGAAGAGCACAGTGGCCTCCATAATTCTTACATGGAAGAAGAAGAAACAACCAGGACACTTCTTAGGACTGCCGCTCCACTAAACTAATTAAATGGGGGGAGAAGGGGATTGGTAACTGCCAATAAACATTTTTAAACATGTTTAAAAATAAACAAAAAAGGACAGTAAAACGCCACCGCGTTTCGAACTATATACAGTTCTTAGTCATGGCAACATAAAAATGTTAGAAAAGTTAAAGAGTCTGAAGACTTTCTGTATGCGTTATATTCTTCTTTTATATACAGTATATATATTTGTATATCCTTCTAATTTATGATTCTTCCCTGGATCTTACATCGACTTCTGTTTTCCTTTATATCATTCATTGTGTTATCCTATGTGTCATTCTTCTGTTATTCTATATTTATTCTTCTGTTATACTTCTCTGTCAGTGCTGTTCTTCTAGGAATCCTATATGTCTGTGCTGTTCTTCTATGGATCCTATATGTAGGTGCTGATCTTCTAGGGATCCTATATGTCAGTGCTGTTCTAAGATCCTATATGTCGGTGCTGTTCTTCTAGGGATCCTATATGTCATTGCTGTTCTTCTAGGGATCCTATATGTAGGTGCTGTTCTTCTAGGGATCCTATATGTCATTGCTTTTCTTCTAGGGATCCTATTTTTCAGTGCTGTTCTTCTAGGGATCCTTTATGTAGGTGTTGTTCTTCTAGGAATCCTATATGTTAGTGTTGTTCTTCTAGGGATCCTATATGTCAGTGCTGTTCTTATAGGGATCCTATATGTTAGTGTTGTTCTTCTAGGAATCCTATATGTTAGTGTTGTTCTTCTAGGGATCCTATATGTCAGTGCTGTTCTTATAGGGATCCTATATGTTGGTGTTGTTCTTCTAGGGATCCTATATGTCAGTGCTGTTCTTCTAGGGATCCTATATGTAGGACTGTTCTTCTAGGGATCCTATATTTAGGTGTTGTTCTTCTAGGGATCCTATATGTCGGTGCTGTTCTTCTAGGGATCATATATGTCATTGCTGTTCTTCTAGGGATCCTATATGTAGGTGCTGTTCTTCTAGGGATCCTATATGTCATTGCTTTTCTTCTAGGGATCCTATATGTCATTGCTGTTCTTCTAGGGATCCTTTATGTAGGTGTTGTTCTTCTAGGGATCCTAAATGTTGGTGTTGTTCTTCTAGGGATCCTATATGTCTTTGCTGTTCTTCTAGGGATCCTATATGTCATTGCTGTTCTTCTAGGGATCCTATATGTCTTTGCTGTTCTTCTATGGATCCTATATGTAAGTGTTGTTCTTCTATGAATCCTATATGCCAGTGCTGTTCTAAGATCCTATATGTCTGTGCTGTTCTTCTAGGGATCCTATATGTAGGTGTTCTTCTATGAATCCTATATGTCAGGGCTATTCTTCTAGGGATCCTATATGTCAGGGCTGCTCTTCTAGGGATCCTTTATGTCTTTGTTGTTCTTCTAGGGATCCTATATGTCAGGGCTGTTCTTCTAGGGATCCTATATGTCGGTGCTGTTCTTCTATGGATCCTATATGTCGGTGCTGTTCTTCTAGGGATCCTATATGTCGGTGCTGTTCTTCTAGGGATCCTATATGTCATTGCTGTTCTTCTAGGGATCCTATATGTCATTGCTGTTCTTCTAGGGATCCTATATGTCAGTGATGTTCTTCTAAGGATCCTATATGTTGGTGCTGTTCTTCTAGGGATCCTATATGTAGGTGCTGTTCTTCTAGGGATCCTATATGTATGTGCTGTTCTTCTAGGGATCCTATATGTCATTGCTGTTCTTCTAGGGATCCTATATGTATGTGCTGTTCTTCTAGGGATCCTTTATGTCGGTGCTGTTCTTCTAGGGATCCTATATGTATGTGCTGTTCTTCTAGGGATCCTATATGTCATTGCTGTTCTTCTAGGGATCCTATATGTATGTGCTGTTCTTCTAGGGATCCTTTATGTCGGTGCTGTTCTTCTAGGGATCCTATATGTCATTGCTGTTCTTCTAGGGATCCTATATGTAGGTGCTGTTCTTCTAGGGATCCTATATGTCATTGCTGTTCTTATAGGGATCCTATATGTCAGTGCTGTTCTTCTAGGGATCCTATATGTCATTGCTGTTCTTATAGGGATCCTATATGTTAGTGTTGTTCTTCTAGGGATCCTAAATGTTGGTGTTGTTCTTCTAGGGATCCTATATGTAGGACTGTTCTTCTAGGGATCCTATATGTCATTGCTGTTCTTCTAGGGATCCTATATGTCATTGCTGTTCTTCTAGGGATCCTATATGTCATTGCTGTTCTTCTAGGGATCCTATATGTCAGTGATGTTCTTCTAAGGATCCTATATGTCGGTGCTGTTCTTCTAGGGATCCTATATGTAGGTGCTGTTCTTCTAGGGATCCTATATGTATGTGCTGTTCTTCTAGGGATCCTATATGTCATTGCTGTTCTTCTAGGGATCCTATATGTATGTGCTGTTCTTCTAGGGATCCTTTATGTCGGTGCTGTTCTTCTAGGGATCCTATATGTATGTGCTGTTCTTCTAGGGATCCTATATGTCATTGCTGTTCTTCTAGGGATCCTTTATGTCGGTGCTGTTCTTCTAGGGATCCTATATGTCATTGCTGTTCTTCTAGGGATCCTATATGTAGGTGCTGTTCTTCTAGGGATCCTATATGTCATTGCTGTTCTTATAGGGATCCTATATGTCAGTGCTGTTCTTCTAGGGATCCTATATGTCATTGCTGTTCTTATAGGGATCCTATATGTTAGTGTTGTTCTTCTAGGGATCCTAAATGTTGGTGTTGTTCTTCTAGGGATCCTATATGTAGGACTGTTCTTCTAGGGATCCTATATGTCATTGCTGTTCTTCTAGGGATCCTATATGTATGTGCTGTTCTTCTAGGGATCCTTTATGCCGGTGCTGTTCTTCTAGGGATCCTATATGTCATTGCTGTTCTTCTAGGGATCCTATATGTAGGTGCTGTTCTTCTAGGGATCCTATATGTCATTGCTGTTCTTATAGGGATCCTATATGTCAGTGCTGTTCTTCTAGGGATCCTATATGTCATTGCTGTTCTTCTAGGGATCCTATATGTCATTGCTGTTCTTCTAGGGATCCTATATGTCATTGCTGTTCTTCTAGGGATCCTATATGTCATTGCTGTTCTTCTAGGGATCCTATATGTCATTGCTGTTCTTCTAGGGATCCTATATGTCATTGCTGTTCTTATAGGGATCCTATCCTCCTCTCATTTCTCTTGATCATCTCTCAGATGTTTCTCCGCCTTGATTGGAGTCACCTGTGGTAAATTAATCTGATTGGACAGGATTTGGGAAGACACCGCCCTGTCTATATAAAGTCTCACAGCTGACAATGTATATCAGAGCAAAAACCAAGCTATGAGAAGGAAAGAACTGCCTGTATAGCTCAGAGACTGGATTGTGTGGAGAAACTGATCTGGAGAAGGCGACAAAACCATTTGTACTGCACTAAAAATTCTGAAGAGCACAGTGGCCTCCATAATTCTTACATGGAAGAAGAAGAAACAACCAGGACACTTCTTAGGACTGCCGCTCCACTAAACTAATTAAATGGGGGGAGAAGGGGATTGGTAACTGCCAATAAACATTTTTAAACATGTTTAAAAATAAACAAAAAAGGACAGTAAAACGCCACCGCGTTTCGAACTATATACAGTTCTTAGTCATGGCAACATAAAAACGTTAGAAAAGTTAAAGAGTCTGAAGACTTTCTGTATGCGTTATATTCTTCTTTTATATACAGTATATATATTTGTATATCCTTCTAATTTATGATTCTTCCCTGGATCTTACATCGACTTCTGTTTTCCTTTATATCATTCATTGTGTTATCCTATGTGTCATTCTTCTGTTATTCTATATTTATTCTTCTGTTATATCCTTTATATCATTCTTCTGTTACAGTGGTCCTTCAACATACGACGGTAATCCGTTCCAAATGGACCATCGTTTGTTGAAACCATCGTATGTTGAGGGATCCGTGCAATGTAAAGTATAGGACAGTGGTCTACAACCAGCGGACCTCCAGATGTTGCAAAACTACAACACCCAGCATGCCCGGACAGCCGTTGGCTGTCCGGGCATGCTGGGAGTTGTAGTTTTGAAACATCTGGAGGTCCGCAGGTTGAAGACCACTGGTATTGTAGGTTATACTCACCTGTCCCCGCCGCTCCGGACCCGTCACCGCTCATCACCGCTGCCCTTGATGTCGCCGTCCATCGCTGTTGCCGCATCACCGAGGTGTCCCCGACGCTCCGGCAAGGCCTCTGCTTCCCCGGCATCCTCGCTCTCTGTCGCCGCCATCACGTCGCTACGCACGCCGCTCCTATTGGATGACGGGACAGCGTGCGCAGCGACGTGATGACCATGATGGAGAGCGCCGACGTTGCAGGGGAGCCCGAAGAGGACGCGCCGGAGCCCCGAGTACAGGTAAGTGATCGTCAGCGGACCACACGGGGCACCGTAAACGGCTATCCGGGGGCAGCTGAAGCAGTCTGCGCTGCCGGATAGCCGTATATGCGATGGCCCCGACATACAAAAGCATCGAATGTTGATGCTGCCTTCAACATGCAATGGCCTCTGAGAGTGATCGTATGCTGAAATGATCGTAGGTCGGGGCCATCATAGGTCGGGGGGTCACTGTATATCCTTTATATCATTCTTCTGTTATTCTATATTTATTCTTCTGTTGTATCCTTTATATCATTCTTCTGTTATTCTATATTTATTCTTCTGTTATTCTATATTTATTCTTGTTATATCCTTTACATTATTTTTCTGTTATCCTTTATATCATTCATCATGTTATTCTATATTTATTCTTCTGTTATATCCTATATATCATTCTTCTGTTATTCTATATTTATTCTTCTGTTATTCTATATTTATTCTTCTGTTATATCCTTTATATCATTCATCTGTTATTCTATATTTATTGTTCTGTTATATCCTATATATCATTCATCATTTTATCCTATGTGTCAGTGTAAACATACTTCTTACTGTGTGATCCTAGCGCAGGTAACTTGCACTATTCCTTTATTAACCCTTTATGTATTCTTTGGTCACGGGGGATCTTGTGTTTAAGACATTTACTGTATAAGGCCGGGGGGGATTGAGGATCCTTCCTCAGACTTTGATCGCTCGCTAGAGATCATAGATTATTCATGTTACCAATTTTCCTTCTAACATATTTTTCATCTATACGGCCAAATCATTTAGTGCTCTTTCCATTACAGATGCAGGAGGGGTATCTACAAGTGTGGTCCATAAAGCGTAGAACCTTGTTGGCACTAAGACCACCCATGGGCTTTACTGATGCTGCATCTTCTGAATGTCCAGATCACACAGAGGGCGGGTGTACTTTAGGGGCCCCCTATACTGCGGAGGGGAGGGGGGGGGGGGGTATAGATTGTTATATAGAATTACTTCTCTTAGCACCCGTTAGTTAACCCTTTCTGTGCGCCCAATGAGATTGACTTAAAATCCCCTCCTGAACTCATGAGCACTATGGAAACTGTGCTGAACATGACAAGAGATGGAAACCTCCAAGCAACCTCTCTGTTTTTAGAAAACAATGACAACCCAAGTTCATGGATTCCCAGCCGCGTCGTCTCATGATAATGTATATTTACCCCTAAAGGCCTTGTTTACTTAGCTGTTCCCAGCTGTATATGACATTTACAAAGGTGACCTGATGGCTGACTTGAGGTCCATGACCGACACGTCAGAAGATCACATTAGTGGGGGCTGTGACCAGATCGCTTCTTCACATACAAGACTTAGAACCCCAGTTTGAGATACTTCAACACTATATTGGCTCAAAGAGGACCACATTTGTGTTCTTCATATCCATCCACCTCCTCTAAATTACTCCCACCATTGTTCTTAATATATGCAACAGTGAAGGTAGATGAAGACCAACTAGTCTGAGTGGTCTGCCCATTCTACACCAACCTGACCATGACACAGACAGGGAACCTCTGCTAACT